>NW_010973443.1:589810-665901 GCF_000737465.1 Haliaeetus leucocephalus | reverse complement strand
CCTTCCGGCCCCCGCCGGTGCGCCGGTCCGCTCCCCTGCCCCCGCGCGTCCCCCCGCGGCGTGGCCGGCTTGGCCGCCGCCGTGTCATCCCTTCGCCCGCCAGGCCCGGCCCTGGAGGAGCGGGGCCCGGGGAGGGGACGGGGCCCTGTCATCTCTGTGGGCGCGGGGGTCTGCGCGGCCGCCGGTCCCTCCCCGGGAGGTCTCCCTCTGGCTGTAGCGGGTAGGAGCGGCCCCGAAGCGGGCGCTGCAGCGGGGAGGGGAGCCGGCGGGGAACACTGGCTTCGGGAGGCTACCCTGCTCCCTGGCCTCCCCCCCCGCCCCGGAGGGCCGGCTGCGGGCGCCTGCCAGAGCCCGGCCCCGGCCGCCGCCGGCGGCGTCCCCCCGGGCTGCCGCGGGTTTGCGCCGTCGCTCTGGGCCGTGCGAGGAGGCGACCTGCGGGCGCTCGCAGCCCCTCCCCGGCCCGGCGCGTGACTCCCGCCCTTTCCGCCGGGTTGTCGCGTCTCGGGCGGGTTTGCGGTGCGTGGGGAGGCAGCGTGTCGGGAGTTCGTGTCCGTGGGACGCTGTGCCGACCGGCTGGCTCTGACCGGCCCGACGTGCTGCCGTCAAAACGGGCCCCCGTTGGCGCTGTTACCCTGCGGGCAGGGGCGGGGGGGGGGTGTCTCTCCTGAAAAATCAGGTAGTTGCGAAAAGGGAGGCTCTCGCGAGGATGCGTGATCCTTGAAAGGCAAGGGCATAAAGCAAAGCGTGACCGAATAAGTAGTTTTCAGTAGTTTCCTGTGATTGTATTTCATACCCGTAAGGGGCACTGAGAAGAGTCTTGTAACGTTTCAGGTTTGGAATCGGCAATCTTAGGTTTTTATTTTTTTTAAAGTTGTTAATGTTACCTGAACTTACGTTTTAAATCTTGTGACTCGTGTCAGCACATGTACTTCTCTAACCCTATAAATGTTTCTATTTTATTTTCCATTTTTAGTAGACTCATTTTCGTTGTTTTAGAGGGACAGAGTGGAATTTACGATGTTGTAAAAATCTTTAAATGGACAACTAGAGCAAATGAATGTTTATGATGGAGAAGAACACTGTATTCCCTCAAAAGACCTTTGGCTGGCCTGGCTTTTAGAAATAAAGCTTAAGACTGGTTTATCAAAGATCTTTAACAAACTGTACTTGTTTTATTGATCCCTCAAATCAATTAAAACCCAAAGTCTGTCTGATCACACATACTAATTTCTTCTTCATAACTTCAGTTTTTAAATTGCACATCCATAGACAGAGACAAAACCATAGCGGGAATTTATCTTTTTCACTTCTATTCTGCGTTGTTGAAATGCTGCCAGGCCTGGCTGCACTCAGATTTCAATACTGTATTCTTATTGCAAGAACAGGTTGGAGGAAAATGCGTGATTTTTTTTTTTTTAATTAAAAAGCTACTGTGTCTAATTCGAAGCTTTCAAATGTTGAGCTGTCTTCAAGCTGGAAGTAAGCCGTATTTGATATGAAACGAAGTGTTGATACGGGGAATATAGAATAAATACTAGATTAGAAATTCTGTTTGTGTGAAGCCATTGTCAGTCAGGGATCTTCATTGTGCTGTGTTTATGTACTTAGAGCATGAAATGTGTATTCTTTAGGCATAAACTTTGGTTTCAGGCTAATGCATATATTGGGAAAATTTCTGTAGAGCAGACTAGGCAAAAACAAAATCTGAAGCATAATGAGACTGCAGTCTTAATACTCCATGGAAAGCACTCTCTATTACTATATTATTAACAGTAATATACTATAGAAAGAGCTATCTATTGAGAGAGCGTTGAGTGCACTCTCAATAAATATTTTCTAACTGCTTATTATTCTGAGGTGTTTAAAAAGGTTTGTGGGCTGCAAACTAATTCAGTTCTAAAGTACTGCACTGAAGAATACAATATTGGCAGAAGGGAATTCTGAGTGTTAAGTTTTAAAAAGTAATTGCTTAGTGAGAGAATGTATGACTCGGAATAAGTTTAACTTAGTGTAGGAAAATCATACAACTTTGTTTTTAAAAAAAGTTTGGGGTTTTTTTGGCGTGGCTAGCTATTCAGAGTTATTTTATCAGGACAATTATCCATTATTATTATTGACTTAATACTATTGATGTGTATGTAACAGAGATCCAGTTTAAGTCTAAACATCTGAACTGGACAAATAGCTTTGTTGGTTTTCTTGCCTCAGGAACTTAGAATGGATTTGCTGACCTTTAGGGTAACAGTGAAATGTGTTAGTACGTCCCTATGCAAACAATGATTTCAATTAAAAAGTACATATCTTAAGGAGTTGTTGACAAGGCTTTAAATTCATCACTGCCTGATTAAACTGTCTTTTTTTTCTTTTTTTTTTCTTTTTTTTCTTTAGATCTACTTTACTCGGTCAGCAAGAATAAGGTCTATGATAACGTTTATCCTGAATTTTATTCCACGCGATTCAGGGGGAGGTCTAATGTCCCACGGTGGCTAACACTTTACATATTTCCCTTGGTGACCAAAAGATTAGAATCCTGTTTTTATAGTACTTTGCATTCCTAGAAATTCCAGTCATTAATAGTGTTTTGGGTCATGGTTAATTGCTTCTATGATAGCTAGGTTTCTTTGGATTTTTGGAACCATCAGGAATACCTAAGGAAAACCACAAGACAAATAGCTACCTTTCAGAGTGTTGTGCAAATGTGGCAAGGGGGAAAACTGTACTTAAAAGTGATGAAACTAAGAGGTGGTTGATACACTACGTAATACTGCTTTCAGAGACTCGGTGTGGCGCACTGAGAATTCGCCTTGTGCTTCTTGTATCCAGGTCTTCAGCCATATTACTCCTGTAGGTTAGCTTTCTTCTGTATTTTAGTCCAACGTATTTTGTTTAGCTTCTCAAATCTGAAGTTGCTTGGGTTTCTTTAGGGCTGGATGGGAAGAAATGAAACATAAGACACTTAAAAGCAACTAATTAGGAAGGTGGAACATCTGCTTCTTACTGGGGTCTTTTTCATGTGACTCATGCACATAACCATTGTCTGTAGCTCTAGTTTAGTGAAGATTATGGTAACCTGGAATTGGTTCCTTGTGAGTAAATACATCTTTTTTTAAAAATATTTTTTTTAAATAGTTGTGTAGTTAAATAGCAGCACTTGAAGTTTTCAGTTCAAAGATTTCTAGCATTTTTATGGAAACCTGGTCTTCCTTAAGTCAAAGAAGCCAGTTTTGCAATTGTAAGTAACGTGTATTTAAGTTGGTCTTGGATGATGGTCCTTTTTAAAAAACCTTCACCAAATTTTTAATCAGTCATAAGACATGCTTCTGCAACACCTAACTGAAAATCAACACTAGTTGATTTGATGAGCCTTGGAAGATTAGTAGACAGTGTTCAGAATTTGAATTTCATGTGATTTAAGGTGTCTGACTAGTCAGACATTATAAAAATGTCTGAATATTCTAAATTAATATCCTTTATTGAAGTTCTTGCTTACAAGTGTGTGAAATCTAGTTATGTTACCTTTGTAAATGTCTCAAAATAATGAGGCACACTTTTCCTTTTTTTTTTGTTTTGTTTTTGTTTGTTGTTACCTCAAAGCTGGAAATAAGTCAGCAAGTAAGCAGACTAAAATCAACTTTTGAGCATGCCTGTGTGCAATAAATTTTCCCTTTGATGATTTGAGTTACTGGGAGAGATCAGTATAACAGATGATATTTAATTTCTGATTATTAATCTGATTCATAATCTGGGATTCTTAGTGTATAAAATCAGCTGTCAGCTGGTGTACGTTCAAATGACTCTTTCCATGTGAGGTAGAGAGCACTTCACTTAAGTATTATGGCTCATTCTGAAATGCAGATTTCGACAACCTTTTAAAGAGTAAAAAAATATTGCTGTAGATTATTTTGTAATTGTTACAGTGCTATTGGTAACATTGAAAGCCACAGGCTATGTGTTGCTGCAAATGGAGAGGGTGGAATTTAAAGGTAAAAATAGCTCAACGTTAAAAGCATCCCCTGCCCTCAAGGTCTGTTGCCAGAATTGGCCCAGGATATCTTTTAGTGTAGGCAGGGTTTGAAGTCCTCAAGTGTGATCTTACTGCCTTATTTGTGTGTGTCTTGATTATGTCAAATTTTACGCCTGTTTTCACTCTGTTCAAAGTTCGAGCAAATTTCTGATGTCCCAGCTTTCTAAGATAGGTTAAAAAAAAAAAAAAAAAAAAGATGATTGGGATGTCAATTTTCTGGTATCTTCATTCAAGAACATTTTTGAAACTAACAATGGGAGTGCAAAGGGAAAAAAATCCTAGTTGTGATTACTAACACAGTTGTGTCTTTTTGATACTTTGAAATGATTCCATTTAAGTTAATATTTTTGCTGGCTGAGTATTTTGTAATGACGAAGATTGAACGTCCCATAGAATGACTCAGTATTCAACAAGTAGTCTTTGACTTTTCTTTTTTTTTTTTTTAAATCCAAGAAGGATTCCTGGAATTGTTTACCCTTTCTATGTATCTCTGCTTCTGTCCATTGTTTCCTGGCTCAAATGTAATAGTTGTTAGTATTTTAGGTTTGGGGTTTTTTTAGGTTTTTGTTTGTTTGTTTGTTTTGGGGGGTTTTTTGTTTGCTTGGGTTTTTTTGTTGTTGTTGTCTTTTTGTTTTTTTGTTTTTTAAATGATAGGTATTAATGAAAACTGAGACACAAAATGATTGGTGGGAATGTGTTGAGGAAGAGAAAGGAAGATAATTTTTTTTACCAGGTGTTGCTTATGAGCTGATACTATGTTAATACAGATGTCTCTACCATGGTGTTAGACCGCATTTAAAACTAATAAAAAGAGAGTTGTATTGATCTGTGAAGTCAGGTGTATTATAGGTGTTAGTTTATATTTTGGCAGACCTAGTTTGCCATGTGTTTTAAGATTCAATAATGGAAGATTTTCCTATGCTGATAGAGGTATACAGCAGTGAAGATTTGGAGGTTTTGTCCTTTACCTGCAATTTGTAGGACTCTGTTTTACTTAATATTGCATCTTCACTAAACAGAGAAGCACCACCCAAACCTCACTGTCTTGTACTTCTATTGTAGTCATTGGTATAAAAGCTTCACCTTTACACTATAATTAGTATAAAGTGCCTACTTGTTCTGCTTGGTGATAGCCTAAGCAAGTGTTCTAGATCACTGTAATACATAATTATTAATATTGTAAAAAATACTGTATTATACATGAACACTGTACCATTGTTCAAAGCCAAGATGAAAAGTAGAAACTTACCATGAACAAGAGGAGCTATTTTATGCATCAGTTAATAGGTCTGAATATTTAGTGCGCTGTCTGTCCGTTGTGGTATTATAAGTTGTTCCTGTTTTGGCTCGACTGTGGTTTGTGAATATGTTTTACTTTCTGACCGACTTTGTCTTTGGGAGATGTTTGTTAACCAGATTTTTGTGACCGTCAGTCATTAGAGGATTATTACATGCACAGCTTACAAGCCGTAAATTCAAGCTGGAAAAGGCTGCTGGAGAGAGTTTACTGTTTGTAAAATGGGGAGAAAAAAATCACTAATTAGATAAGTATTACATTTTCCAGTGTGAAAGTTGTCAAATTACAAGGCTTTTATTGTCAGATGAGCTAGATAAGTTTGTATAAGCTAATTTCTTTAAAAAAAAAACAAACCCAAATGACTCTACTAAGATAATTTCTGATGTGCTATTGTTGAAAATAAAAATGCAGAAACACAAGTTAGAATTTTAGTAACTTTGTTTTCCTTAGGGTAGTAAGACTTTATCTGGTGCATAGTGATCTTGGCCTCTTTAGCTTCTCTTGCCTTTTAGTGTTTTTTTTTATATTGTATACAGTTACTTCATTGCATTGTAAATTATTTGGCAATGTAGATGTCATATTTCATTTTATGGTTTGAAAGTATTTAGAAATACATGGTTATGCAAATTAAAATAAATATTTACAGTTTATTTCTATATGAACAAGGTCTTGAGAATTAAGATAGTTTGATAAATATTATCCTGGTGTAGGACTTCAGGTGTTTGGTTTTTAACAACATGAATAAGGAGGAAAAGAAAAAGAAAAAAAAATAATTGTTTGCCTAAATTTTGAAAAGATAGTCATATCAGAATTTTTTCTTCCTTTGTTTCTCAAAATGTGGTCTCACTTGGGGTAATTCTTAATTTGACACTTCAGTGCTTGAATAGGTCTGACCTCGACAGTATGCAAAGCCTTAGAGGAAAGAACAAAGACCTGGAGATACATGGAATGTGGAATAAAATGCAGCATGAGTGTCCTGGGTAGAATGTGCCAGTCTGATCTGAGACCTCCTTCTCTCTCTATCTGTGTCTCTTTTTTTTTCATGTCTTCTGTGTGCATCCCCCAAACAAAATCTGATCTTGCCACTGGATTTACCAGATGTCATTATATTATTTCATAGAGTTATAGAATGGTTTGGGCTGGAAGGGACCTTTAAAGATCATCTAGTTCCAGCCCCCCTGCCATGGGCAGGGACACCTTCTACTAGACCAGGTTGCTCAAAGCCCCATCCAACCTGGCCTTGAACACTTTGAGGGATGGGGCATCCACAGCCTCTCTGGGCAACATGTTCCAGTGCCTCAGCACCCTCATCATAAAAAATTTGTTCCTCAAGTCCAATCTAAATGTACCCTCTTTCAGTTTAACTCCGTTGCCTCTTGTCCTGTCACTACAGGCCCTGGTAAAGAGTCTGTCTTTCTTACAAGCCCCCTTTAGGTATTTAAAGGCCACAATAAGGTCTCCCTGGAGCCTTCTCTTCTCCAAGCTGAACCACCCCAACTGTCTTAGCCTTTCTTCAGACTCTTCTGTGGAGAATGGAGCCTTCTGACCATTTTTGTGGCCCTCCTTTGGACCCCACTCTAACAGGTCCATGTCTATCTTGTACTGGGGGTCCCAGAGGTGGATGCAGTACTCCAGGTGAGGTCTCTCATGAGAGCAGGTTAGAGGGGAACAATCACCTCCCTTGACCTGATGGCCCCGCTTCTATTTGTGCAGCCCAGGATATGATTGGCTTTCTGGGCTGCAAGCATCCGTTCCCAGCTCATGTTCCATTTTTCATCCACCAGTACCCCCAAGTCCTCCTCCGCAGGGCTGCCCTCAATGCGTTCGTCCCCTGGTCTGTATTGGTATTGGGGATTGCCTTGACCCAGGTGCAGGACCTTGCACTTGGCCTTGTTGAAATTCATGAGGTTTGCATGGGCCCACCTTTCAAAGCCTGTCAAGGTCCCTCTAGATGGCATCCCATCCCTCAAGCAAATGAACATCACCACTTAGTTTGGTGTCATCTGCAAACTTGCTGAGGGTGTACTCAATCCCACTATGTTATTGATTAAGACATTGAATAGTATTGGTCCCAGTATGGATCCTTGAGGGATACCACTTGTTACTGGTTTCTGCTTGGACGTTGAGGCATTGACTGTAACTCTTTAGACATGAGCACCCAGCCAATTCCTTATCCATCTAACAGTCCATCTGTCAAACCCCTATCTCTTCAATTTAGAGATAAGAATGGGGCGGGACTCACAGAAGTCCAGGTAGATGGCATCCGTAGCTCTTCCCTTGTCCACTGATGCAGTTACTCCATTGTAGAAGGCTGCTAGATTAGTCAGGCACGATTTGCCCATGGTGAGGCCGTGCTGGCTGTCTCTAACTCCCTGTCTTCTATATGTTTCGATGTATCTTCTAGGAAGGTCTGTTCCATGATCTGAATATTGAAAATTTGATACAGAGGAATCTGCAAAACTAATAATTAAGTTGCAGGTAAAAGAGCTTAGTGGAAAAATGTAAGGTAGAGAAGGGACAAGCTATAAAATAAACTGCAGGACAGCTGTTAGGCTATTGGAAGCTTAATAAGGACATTTCTAAAGGATGGACCAGTGTCATGTTTGAATTTGGTTTAGTATCTTCATTAGTGACCCTGGTATGGGTGGGACTGTGCTGGTAGAGCTCATTGGTAATGCAAAGTTAGGAGGTGTGATGAACGCAAAAAAATTTGTGCATTTGATGTGTGCTAATAATAGAACTGCTGTTTTCTCATTTTAGTTGAAAGTGACGAAGGAGTAAAACTAGAGACTAGTACTTAATCACAGATTTATTGCAAGTGTGATGAGTCATGAAATGGGGCAAGTATGAGACTGTAGTTGTGTAGTGAGGGAAGTATTAATGCCAAGGTTTATGGCATTGATGAAGCTTTATCTGAATGGTGCAAAGAAAAAGTTATTAATGTAAGTGAAGTAGAATAGCTTGGCTTGTTTATCTTAGCAAAATGAAGACTGAAAGGGGATCTGATTGCTATCTATAAATATATTGGAAAAAGTAAGCACTGGGGAAAAGAAAAGCTATGTAGGCTAAAGGGTAGGATTGGTACAAAAAGGAACTGGCATCAAGTGGCTGTGAATGTATTTAGATCATTAGAAACTAGTTGAATTTCAAATATGAATCATGTCAGTCTGAACCAACATTCTAAATATTATGTGTGCAAAAATAGTTTTAAATTCGTCAGATACCATCTTACAAAATGGTTTGTTTCCTGTGGACTTCAGAAGGCTTCTCCTAGGTCATGAGGTTACAATGTTCTTGAAAGTTTGGTAGGGCAATGGTGGTACCTAATGATGTACTTAAGCTAGAAGCTAGTATGTGATGTTACATTCCAAGACATTAGAATAGCTTGACTGCGATATACGTTTAATGGTTTTTTCTTTGTAAGAAGGGATGTTCATACTTTTAAAAATCATATACATAGGAGTAACTGCTCCATATGTGAAGTAAACTTAGTAATTGTAATCCATAGGAATATGATGTTGATTTAACATGTTAACAGTATGATGTTAATTTGGCCGCTAAGTCTAGTAGACCCAGTGAAAGTAAAAACTAGACATCTCCTAGACATGTTCCGTGTTGCAGCTCAAGTTAGAGCTCTAGCTGCTTCTGTACACATCAGCTGACTGGTCCTGGGAAGCGTGGCTGTGTTAGCTCAGCTCAGTACTGTGATGTGAAGGTAGTGAGGGAATGGAGTTTATGATCTTGTCTGAGTGACAAGACTGTGACTGAATGCAACTTTTATTTAAACCAGGTGTTTGTTTTCCTGAGTGACTGTGATATGCTGTACTTGGCTTTTGGAGATTTGGGAGATGAAGACTGTAGTCTGTACTTCCAGAGAATGAAAGGTCACCCTGAAACTGAAGTGAGCTGTTCATGTCTTTGGGAGGTAGTCCAGATTAGCTAGACCTGTCTGTAGGAAATTTTAATGTCTGATATTTAAGCCTGTTCAGACTGGGCTCTGTGTTACATGCTGAGGTTGGACACCATCTAACAGTCAAACACTGAAACTGTTGGGGTTTTTTTAAGAGAACTTTCTGGGCTTTTGTCCACCGTGGGAGAAGTGTGAAATTAATTTATTTTTAAAGTGAAGTTGTTACACTGTTGGGATACTACTTGCAAGGAAACTGGTGAAAACCACAAGAGCTCTGGTGTTCTGTTCAATGTTTGAGTCTGGTCTCTGATACCCAGTTCTTGGAGCACACTGGGAAAAGTGCTAGGTAACAGCTTTTGGTCAGGTATTCTGTGGAAAGACTGATTTTCTGTGTGCCACTACAGCTGTCATCTGAGATGATTGCAGGGATTCTGATTACTGCTCTGGAGTTTGAAGAGTACCTTGTATGTTGTGATTCAGATCAGAAAGGTGTATCTGGTTGGAAATTTTGTATTTTGAGGATGCATGCATATTTTAAGCTGCTGAATATTTGAATATTTTAAAAAGCAGATCGGGACTTTTCAGCGTCACTGAAACCTTTTGTAAGCTATAGCAGGTTAAAATACAAAGCAAGTTTAAAAGGGGAAAAAAGGGGAAAAGTTATTTGTTTATTTAGTTCTGTTGTTCAAATCTGCTATTTGTAATAGTATTCTCTGAAATCTAAGAGCCTCTGTAATTATCAAATTCATTAGTTATCCTACCTTATGCAAGTAAAGAGAATAGTTGCTCCAGCAAGCAGGGTTTATAACACAGCCCTTACTTAACTACATTGTTGATGTTGCATCTGTACTGAAAGATTGCTTGTACATATTACTTAGTTGTTTCAGGACTTTGGGGATAGTTTGCTGGTTTAAATGTTCATGTTCAGCAGTAGTATTTCTACTGTTCTTGTTATTTCAATGGTGAGAGAGCTTTGGGATGAATAATACTTTATCATTAGATTCTTAAGACTTTATCCTAGTAGAATTATGAGCTACCATTTTTAGTCTGCTCTTAATTCGTATTTGGCAAGCATAAATTGCAAGTAAGGAATGCACAACAACGTGGAGGTTAAGTTTAAGTAACAAACGTGCCTTTGATGTTAGTAACATGACAGTTCTTTACTAGTGCCACTCTTTCAATAGGAAAAATGTCAACAATAGACATATATGACTGAATTGGACTCAGACTGCTAGATTTTAAAGCTTAAGCTAAATACAAATATTAATATATTTGGGTGAAGTTATTCCATGTTATACTATCTTATTAGTAGTGTTTGTTGTTGTTGTTGAGGCTAAAGAAACCATTGTTCATATATAACATCAAATGCAGGACAGTCTCCTTTTAGTCTGTATTTTATCTAATCTATAAAGTAGATAATGTTCTCTTTATTAGAATTCATGGTAACGATCTGTGGCTGTACTTCACCCTTAACATAGATGCTTATTGCATTTTTACTGTGTTTTTGGCCACTAACAACATGTCAGTAACAAGCTGGGATGAATATGAAATTTTGATCCAGAAAAAAAAGTAAGAAAAAAATTGTTTGTTTTGTCTGCTTTGAAATGCCACTGTATTGTATTTCTGTCTTTTCTCTATCAGAACGGCAGGCAAAAGGTTTCAATTCCCATTTTACAGAAGAAGGGAGCCTACAGAGGGTGGAAGCAAGGACAGGTAGCCTGGGAGGAATACAGAGAAATTGTCTGAGCAGCCAGGGAACAGGTTAGGAAAGCCAAAGCCCTGGTAGAATTAAATCTGGTCAGGGATGTCAAGGGCAACAAGTATGTCGGTGATAAAAGTAAGACTAGGGAAAATGTGGGCCCTCTCCAGAAGGAAATGGGAGACCTGGTTACCCAGGACATGGAGAAGGCTGAGGTACTCAACAACATTTTGCCTCAGTCTTCACCAGCGAGTACTCCAGCCACACTGCCCAAATCGCAGAAGGCAAAGTCAGGGACTGGGAGAATGAAGAACCGCCCACTGTAGATGAGGTTCAATACTGTCTAAGGAACCTGAAGGTGCACAAGTCCATGAGGTGCATCCACGGGTCCTGAGGGAACTGGCAGATGAAGTTGCTGAGCCACTATCCATCAAATTTGAGAAGTCATGGCAGTCCGGGGAAGTTCCTACTGACTGGAAAAGGGGAAACATAACTCCTCTTTTTAAAAGGGGAAAAAAGGAAGACCTGGGGAACTACAGGCCAGTCAGTCTCACCTGCGTGCCGGGCAAGATCATGGAATGGATTCTCCTGGAAACTATGTGTTGTGGTTTAACCCTAGGCAGCAACTAAGCACCACATAGCTGCTCACTCACTTCCTGCACTACCCAGTGGGATGAGGGAGCGGATCGGGGGGGGGGGGGGGGAAGTAAAACTCATGGGTTGAGATAAGAACAATTTAATAGAACAGAAGGGAAGAAGATAATAATGATGATAATAACAATATTAAAATGACAATAATAAAATAATTGGAATATACAAAGCAAGTGATGCACAATGCAATTGCTCACCACTTGCTGACTGATGCCCAGTTAGTTCCCGAGCAGTGATCCCCTCCCAGGCCACCCCCCCCCAGTTTATATACTGGGCATGACGTCACATGGTATGGAATACCCCTTTGGCCAGTTTGGGTCAGCTGTCCTGGCTGTGTCCCCTCCCAACTTTTTGTGCCCCTCCAGCCTTCTTGCTGGCTGGGCACGAGAAGCTGAAAAATCCTTGACTTAGTATAAACACTACTTAGCAGCAACTGAAAACATCAGTGTGTTCTCAACATTCTTCTCGTGCTAAATCCAAAACACTATACCAGCTACTAGAAAGAAAATTAAATTTATCCCAGCCGAAACCAGGACACTATGCTAAGGCACGTGGAAAATAAGGAGGTTGTTGGCGACAGCCAGCATAGCTTCATGGAGGTCAAATCATGCATGACAAATTTGGTGGTCTTCTACGACAGGGTTACAGCATTGGTGGATAAGTGAAGAGCAACTGATGTCATCTACCTGGAGTTGTGCAGAGCATTTGACACTGTCCAGCACAACATCCTTGTCTCTAGATTGGAGAGACATGGATTTGGCGGATGGACCCCTCGGTGTATAAGGAATTGGCTGGATGGTCGCACTCAAAGAGTTGTGGTCAATGGCTTGGATGTCCGAGTGGAGAGCAGTGATGAGTGGTGTTCCTCAGGGATCAGTATTGGGATCAGCGCTGTTTAACATCTTTGTCGGGGACATGGAACAGTGGGATGGAGTGCACCCGTAGCAAGTTTGCTGACATCACCAGGCTGTGTGGTGGGTGTGGTCAACACGCTGGAGGGAAGGGATGCCACCCAGAGGGACCTTGACAGGCTTGAGAGGTGGGCCCGTGTGAACTTCATGAAGTTCAGCAAGGCCAAGTGCAAGGTCCTGCATGTGGGTCGGGGCAATCCCAAGCACGAATACAGGCTGGGCAGAGAGCAGCCTTGCAGAGAAGGACTTGGGGGTGTTGGTTGATGAGAAGCTCAACATGACCTGGCAATGTGTGTTTGCAGCTCAGAAAGCAAACCGTATCCTGGGCTGCATCAAAAGAAGTGTGACCAGCAGGTCGAGGGAGGTGATTCTGCTGCGCTACTCCGCTCTCATGAGACTCCACCTGCAGTACTGTGTACAGCTCTGGGGTCCCCAACATAAGAAGGACATGGATGTCTTGGACCGAGTCCAGATGAGGGCGATGAAGATGGTCAGAGGGCTGGAGCACATCTCCTATGAAGACAGGCTGAGAGAGCTGGAGAAGGCTCCAGGGAGACCTTATAGCAGCCTTCCAGTACCTAAATGGGGCCTACAAGAAAGCCAGAGAGGGACTTTTTACAAGGGCATGTAGTGATAGGACAAGGGGTAATGGCTTTAAACTGAAATAGGGTAGATTTAGATTGGATATAAGGAATAAGTTCTTTACTGTGAGGGTGGTGAGGTGCTGGGACAGGTTGCCCAGAGAGGTTGCGGATGCCCCATCCTTGGAAGTGTTCAAGGCCAGGTTGGATGGGGCTTGGAAAAACCTGGTCTACTAGACCAGGAAGGTGTCCCTGCCCATGGCAGGGGGGTTGGGACTAGATGATCTTTAAGGTCCCTTCCAACCCAAACCATTCTATGATTCTATCACCAGCCCCCAGTAAAGCATGCATGCCAGCATCTGCACAAGCACCTCTAGTAAACTGTATAGCCATATATAAGCTCTGCTTGCCCCTTTGACAGAGGAAGATGAACTCTTTTAGGATTAAAAAAATGCACATTGTTTCAGCATTTT
The DNA here is from genome assembly GCF_000737465.1 of Haliaeetus leucocephalus. Lineage (NCBI taxonomy): Eukaryota > Metazoa > Chordata > Aves > Accipitriformes > Accipitridae > Haliaeetus > Haliaeetus leucocephalus. Next base: position 652,355 of record NW_010973443.1, on the reverse strand, counting down.
TTAGAAGGAAAAATCTTTGATGGATACATCATCAGCATGGATGCTGGCAGCACGTCATTGTGGGGAGCTCAGATAAAATTTCATGTTACCCCTTGTAAACAATTCTAGCCTAGAATCAGCCTTAAGGAGCTGTGGACATTGAGGTGTGTCAGCTTTCTTATAAAGCCTTTGTTGCATTCTGATGTTTACATGCAGGTTGATGACAAAACTAATAACTATTTCTGAAGTGCCAGGTTATAATAACAAGTGAAAGATTCTGTATTGCTCTAATATATGGATATCTACCTGAGAGCCATGGTTATTTGTAGGTGTTATTAATCTTGCACCTTCATCCACTGATTATTCCTGATCATTCAGACCTATAATGTATTCATCCATGAAGCCTAAGCTGTTATGCTTCATAAACCATGAATATTTTAACATAGGTGATCTGTTGGAGTTGGAATTTTTCTTCCAGTTGAAGAAGGTATTTGAATGGTCATGGGTTTGCTATTTCAAGAGGAAGGAATTATGTTCATTGGCAATGCATGTTACAGATTCTCTTCAGATGGTTTTCACAGAGGTCTGCATATTAATTTCTTAAAACTAATTTATGGAAATAAAAAACATTCCTCTCTTTCGTGTCAGCTGTGTCACCTATGCCTTTTTCAGAAAGTACTATAAAATCCCATTTGGAGCAATAAAGTGCTTTTTGTACATCTTAAGACAAGTTTTCTTATCTGACAGTCAAGGTAGTTTTGGTCTCTTTCATTTTAGACATCTTTCCTTCAGTACTCTTGGTGGAAGATGATCAGGTCAGGGAATACTTAAGTAAACTGGACATACCTAAGTCCGTGGGCCCTGATGGAATGTACCCACGAGTGCCGAGGGAACCGGCAGGTGGAGAAACAGGCTGACAGGCACCTTGTGAAGTTCAACAAGAAGTGCAAAGTCCTGCACTTGGGGAGGAACAACCCCCCATGCACCAATACGTGTTGGGGTCTGACCGGATGGAAAGCAGCTTTGCAGAAAAGGTCCTGGAGGTCCTGGTGGACACCAAGTTGACCATGAACCAGCAATACGCCCTTGCAGCAAAGAAGGCCAATGGTATCCTGGGCTGTATTAGGAGGAGTGTTGCCAGCAGGTCAAGGGAGGTGATCCTTCCCCTCTACTCAGCCCTTGTGAGACCATAGCTGAGTGCTAGGTCCAGGTCTGGGCTCCCCACTACAGGAGGCATGGACATACTGGAGAGAATCCAGTGAAGGGCTACAAAGATGATGAACAGACTGGAGCATGTCTCCTGTGAGGAAAATCTGGGAGAGCTGGGACTGCTCAGCCTGGAGAAGAGAAGGCTTAGGGGGATCTTATCAATATCTACAAATACCTGAAGGGAGGGTGCAAAGAGGACAGAGTCAGGCTCTTTGCAGTGGTGCCTGGTGTCAGGACCAGAGGCAATGGGCACAACCTGAAACACAGGAGGTTGCCTCTGAACATCAGGAAACACTTTTTTTTGTTTGTTTGTTTTTTACTGTGAGGGTGACCGAGCACTGGCACAGGTTGCCTGGGGAGGCTGTGGAGTCTCCATCCTTGGAGATATTCAGAAGCCATCTAGACATGGCTCTGGGCACCTGGCTGTGGCTGTCCCTGCTTGAGCAGGGGGTTTCGCCCAGATGACCTCCAGAGGTCCCTTCCAACCTCAACCATTCTGTGACTGTTATGTCAAATGATTAAATTAGAAAATTCTTTATTACATCATATGAATGTACATTACATGGGGCTATGTTAATTTAACTTATTCTTTCTTTAATCTGTCATTACTTCTAATTCTGGCAGAATGAGTTAATGGAGATCTTACTCTGTTCCTGTCAGGTCTATCATAAAAGTCAGTGAACTTGTTCTCAAAATATTTCTTGCTGGCTTTACGATACTACTGCTAGGTTTTATCGTTCTGACTTTAACTCCTTTCTCGTTCATTAGGGCTCAAATTGTCAAATGCAGTAAATGATTTTTCTTTACCTGCTCAACCTGACTTTATTGTGTGCTGAAAGAAAACTACCCTGCCTGCGTTTGCTTTGATAAAGATGCCTTGAAGTGTTCTGTATGTTTCAAGTGCTCTTGGAATTTCAAAGGTGGTTGAAGCAATGGTCAAAGAACAGCATCCCACTTAAAGCATATAATCCCAATAGTTTTTGAAGTTAACACTGTAACTTACACATTTTAAGGAGTTTGGATTCCTTTTGCCAGTCTGTGTACTTTTTTAATGTGTACTTATGTTGTTTTTAGATGTGGCTGAATATATTACTTCACTGTGCCAGTACAGTTTACAGTTTACAGCTTAAATAAACTTTAGTTCTGTGCATGAAATAGAGTGCTTTGTGGCAGTCAGCTTAGGTATTAGGTTTTATAACAGCTACAGTTCAATGTCTTAAATTGAAGAGGACAATATACTTAACACTTAAGCTGTTTCATGTAAAATGCTGTTGAATTTGTTTAATAATGCATCCTCATTTTTTGTACAACTCTACAAGTTATCTGCCTGTTAATTATCAAAGATTTTATGTAACTTAATAAAAAGATAATTTCTTATCCAATTTTAGGTAGAGGTGATATTCTGTGATGGGCTCTGTGTGTACATTACAACAGCCTTACTAATTTTGAATGGAGCTTCTTGATACCCAACCCTGTCCACTTCTCAGAAGTTCTTTATGTTCACTCTGTACTAGCAACAGCTAGAGATAGTGGCAGTGATCTCTCACCTTTCCCAGGGGTACCACAGGCTGAGGAGGTTTGTCTAAGCTCTTCCTTCCCACTCTAGAAAAGCGTCCATGTCATTTTTTTCCTGTATGTTTGACTGTCCCAGGCGGTAGAAGGATGACTTTTGGAGCTGAGGAACTGAAGGAGACCTGAATTTGAAGACAAAATGACACTGTTGATCAAAAAGATCTCCGTACAGGTCCTACTTGTCCAGTAGTACATAGTATTTTGATTTTACTGCAGTGTAACTGGCAAGCTTGTGGCAGGCTGGGAAACTTGGCCCTGTGTTTCAGCAGTGGAAACTGGCTCTTCAGAATCTGTGTAATTTCTTTCTGCCCACTAGTTGCTGTAGTCCGAGATGTGTAGTTGCCAGGGGCAACCCCAGCATTAATGTTGCGGTGGCTGCACTGTAAGATTGCCGGAATAGAAATTCAGTCCATAATGATTTTGGAGATCTCTGGTATTTCTGAGGGTGATTAGGCAGGTGTCTTGTCATTCCTTTCTAAGGCCCTTGTAAGTCAAAAAGAGAGGAAAAATCTTGGCGTGGATTGTCATTGCTCCATTCAAAACAGTTGGAATAACCTGGCATTCTCACAACTTTTATTCTAGGAAGATGCTGTAATTGGCATCTTGAATTTACACTACTAAGTGCGTTGCTGAACTCCCTGTCCCCTTTAAAGTAGGTCTGACTCCCAGAGGTTGTTAGATTGAAATTACAGGTTTATAAAACAATAATCTCTTGTCGTTAGACATCATAGTTACATCAGTATAGCTTGAGCCTTTTATTAGTTAAATTACTACAGCTTCTGAAAATCCTAGTTGCAAATCCAGAAGTCCATTGTCTTAAGTTCTACAAATATAAGACAAAAGATAGTCTTAAGCAGTTTACAGTGGGAGTATTGGGCAAACAACAGTAGATGAATACTCATGAGGTATTTTGTGTGGTGGGTACAGTTAGACATGAGCTTGTCTGAGGTTAAGTGCTCAAATAAAAACCGGCTTTGGCCTGGGTGTCATGCAAGCAGAGAGAGAGAGAGAGATGCTCTTTTTGAGAGTGTAATGCTGTCCTAGTGAAGCTGCATGTTTTCTGAGATGAAGTTGGCATGTATCTTGGTGCATGTGCAGAATGTCTGTGTCCGTCTTAGCCTGTTCTTTTCCTTGTTCAGTTGCAGTCTGTGCAGCATGACATAAAATATTTCTCCTTCCTGGTTCTCCCTCTCCCCCTGCCTTCTCCTGTTTTTCTCAAGGAACCATCGTGATTTAGGCTTTTGCACTCAGGCCATTAGTGCCAGCTTGTACTTTATTTCCCCACTCCCCCAAGGGTAGCGGTATTTATGTTTGTGTGAATGGGAACTCCAGAATCCTTCTGCTGTTGCATGGTTTCTTTTTTGAAGGATAAGTCGTGCTAGTTTAGATTGTGTGGCTCCTCTGAATGGTAATAGACTTTTTTTTTTCTGATTTACTATCCATGTGTCTGCTCCTGCCTGTCCATGCTCAGATCAGCACTGTCTGTTATGCATATGTCTTTATGCTACTAAACTACCAAAATAGCTGGGTTCTGCAGGAACAGTGAAATTTAGTCATCTTTTCCTTTTGTGCAACAGTTTGTTACCAGCTCTTTGTTGAATCTGATGGTTGTGAGTCTCAAGAGGCTTTATACAGTTTTTCTTTCTTTAAAGCTTATAGAAGCAGGTGAAAGGTAAAGCTGTCAGAAGGGTCCTCTAGACCTTGAAAAAAATTTCAGTCCGCTCTGAAAGAAATGTCTGATACTAAAAAAATGTCCCTGAGCTAAAGGCTCTTTTTTGGGAATTATCCAGGAAATGCAAAGGAGGTCACTGCATTCATGCACATGGGGAACAAAAGCAGATTGGTTTTTTTTTTTTAATTATCTGTGGTGTTAGAAATTATAATAAATATCAAAATAATTTGAAGAGTATTTTGAATCCTATCTCTATTATGCACTTTGAGAAGGCAGACTTGAGGGGACCTTTCATGTCTCAAAAGAAGCAGAACTTTTTTTTTTAAGTTTAAAAACCAATTTATCATCAGTTTATAAATTCATTGCTGCTTTGTCTTGAAACAAGCTATTTTTGAATAGTGTAGCTCCTTTTCTAGGTGACTGTGCCTTTCAAAATGAGCCTCTGAACTGAGCCTGTTTTTCCTTTGAGCAGAATTTCCTTAGTAATAGTAGTTGAGAAGATGGAGAAGCAGAGCTCCTCAGGTTTTCTAGAGTTGCAGTTAAAAAAAAGCAACCCACACTTTTGAAAGCCAGATTCAAGGTGCTGTATGCTGCTGGCCACTGCAAAGGCAATGCTTAGATGACTGTTAGTAAAACTCCCAGAATAACTTCCTCAAAAGCGTTTGTGAAGCTCAAAAGAGTGAATGTTTGGTCTTTTCTGAGTGTATTGCTAGTCTTAGATTTAGAGGAGTATTCAGCTGCCTGATTTTAGTTCAGCTTGTGGTATGAGTGATGGGAGTTATTTTTGGATCATGCTCTGTAAGTAAGTGCAACTGAATCCTGCAAGAGCCATGAAGAGGCAAGTGACAGGAAACTTTGAAGTAGTTTTGTAAATCTTCTTGGGGGCTGTGTCAAATTTGCTTGGATTGAGAGGGTGGCTATTTTGTCCACTGTATAAAGCCAGATTAGAAAGTTTCAGACAAGTAATACCAGTTCCTATTTTCTCAAAAGAGCCTCATTGAATGTAAACCTAGCTCATGTGTATCTTCATCTACACCTCGGTATTCTGATTCTCAGTAATTCCCATTTTAGTCCTTTATTGATTTGTATCTTGGTGTTTTGTGTCAAGACTGTTTAGCACTCTCTCAAAATCAAGGATTTGGAATGAGAGTGAGTTATAGAAACAAAGACATCGCTCAGATAGTGAGCCCTCTAGTGTCATAACATGTTTGATACTGGCCAGTACTGTTTCCTTCAGAGTAATCCAGACACTTCTGTGGAATAAGGTGTTCAGAAAAGAATTGGCTTCCTTTGTCTCATGTAGTTAGTGGTTTTGTTGTACCTTACCACTTGTTCATATCACGTATATTTTTAATCCAGTTTAATTTAAAATTTGCTTTTGTTGTGTTTTTTTAATGGAAAAGTAGTTGTCATGTTTTCAATACTGATGAAAATTATTTTGTGGTAATTTAATGTGTAATTTTTAAAGAACAATAAAGAAGGTTCTTAAAAGTTAATGTACACATGGAATATTATTGAATAAATTTCATGTTCATATGAGATTCCATATTCTAAGTTGCATTCTTCTTGTGCCTGTGCAGTATTGCTTTCAGGTGTCACAACCGTAAGGGAGATTAACAAGCTCAGGACACTGTGAACCTTACTTGCTTTTTGTGCTGTTGCTGTATGGCATCACACAGAGGTGATCTCTGATGGAAGACGTGCTTTTGCAGCTTGACACTGAAATTACGCTTCTTGTCCAATCCAGTCATAGAGGCAATTCCTATCCTGATAGTTTAACTTAAACACAGTTTAGAGTATGTGCATAAACAGCGTATCATCTCTTGCCTATTTTGAGTTTAAAAAATGAGGCTGATGTCTGTTTCTGTCAAGTCTGTAGGAGCTCAGAAGCGCAATAGAAGTTGAAATCTCAAGAGCAGTTAGCATATTTCAGTATCAGTGTTTTCTTTCTTTAAACATTTGAAAGGGTTCCAAAGTATGTGTTGCTTCTATTCCTAAAGAAAAATCCAGCAAAATTTACTTTTGCATATGACCATTACCTTCTAGGTATTAAAATGTTAAGAATGATTTGGTAAAATTAGCATATGTATATATGAACTTTTTGTGCCAGCAGCTTGAGCCTGTCATACTATTTAAGAGTTATTTGTTCACTGCTGTAATGTGTATTATTATAACTAAGGTGATAGAGCATACTTTGCATGTAACAGTTTATGTGCTTAACAGAACTATGATTTAACTTGCTTTTAGAAGTTTGTTGCCATCAAGTTATATTTTAAGAGTAATTTGTACTGTATAAACAGGTTTCTTTTCCAGAGATACATACATATTTTAAAAAATCAACTCTTTTTACAGGTCCCTTTACAGATGTAGTAACTACAAATCTTAAACTACGAAATCCATCAGATAGAAAAGTATGCTTCAAAGTGAAGACCACAGCACCTCGTCGATACTGTGTGAGGCCGAACAGTGGAATTATTGACCCAGGATCATCTGTAATTGTTTCAGGTAAAAACAGATATATGCAGTTGTAGGTTAGGCGTTTTTAGGCCTTTTATGAAGTTCTCCAATGCTTGATCTTAGAGGCTGTTCAAAGTATGTCAGCTTTTTAAAAAGATTTTTTTAAAAATAAAACCATTCCCCTTCATTAGTGCAATGTCAACTTGACATAGAGCTGCAATGATACATGAAAAATCCTCCATACAGAAATACTTGCCAGTCATCACATTTATCTGCAGCTCTCTGAAAGGAGGAAAAGTTGGAAATGGGTAGTGACATTAACAGTACCTTTGCTTCAGACTGTTCATGCTTGTATCTTGAAGTAGGGCATTGCTTGGCTGCTCTGATGTGTTTAAAGTTTAACATTTGACAATTCATTACATTTAAAAAAAAATAAAAATTCATTCACAATTGTAGGCTAGTTGTTTTGACTGTAGCATTGGTCCCTGAACTCTGTTGTTTCATAATTCTTGCATTTATTACAGTAGTATATGTTAAGTGGCATTCATTAAATTGCTTTTTAAAAATTGTATTTTCTGTTATTTTAGGTAGCTGGAGCAGTTTGTTGCCCTTAAATTTGAAAAATCTAGTACCTTTCACTATAGAGACACTCCGTCCTTATTCTGTTTTTGGTTTTTTGGGTGAGGGGATTAAAAAAAGAACCCTTACTTTTCAGCAGCATGAGCCCTGAAGCCAGAGAATACTATTTTTTTCCATGAAACTCCATGGAGGTTTGGCTTACATACTTCATTCTGACAATCCACAGAATTTTGATAGCTGGACATATAATGGTCTAATCCTATACTGGACTTTACAGTGTCAAAAAGACCAGGTGTTAGTAATCATGGGAGCAGGTGTTCTCCAGAAAATGGGAAAAGACTGGGTATCAGTCTTCTGATTTGATAAATGATTTTTGTAGGTCATTCTCCCAATCATTTTGAGGTAGGAATCTCCAGAATAAAGGGGATTCTCAAACCAGTGACTGTGAGAGGTGAGAAACTCTTTATTTCTCTGGACCCACCATATTTCCCAACTTAGAGAGAGGGGAATCCCCTTTTTATAGGCTGTGGTCTTACAGGTTGTAGACATCACGGGCAGAACAGTTGTCAGCTCCTAGACCTCCTAAGTCAAGAAAGCTGATTTTTGTAGAACCCTTGGAGCAAAGCAAAAGGGAAATAACAGAGCAATCCTCAGAGCGTTTCAGATTCATATCCTTATACCCTTCGGGAAGTTTAAAAGAAGCTGGAGAACTAGCTTCAGGTGATACGTTCAAATGTTGCAGGGAATACCTCAGGAAAACTTTATATTTATGATTGATTAAAACCTTAGAGTAACCTTCCTTGAAGGAAAGACCAGTTTTCTAATCTAGTATGATCTGTAGAATGTGACCCTTTAAATCTTGCTTACCATGGACAGTCCAGCATCTCGTGGATGAAAGATCATTTTACTGAGAATTCGTTCAAGATTCAAGTAGTCAAAAGCCAACTTTATTTTTGTCTTCAACTTCGACTTACAGCCATTTTGTGTTAACTGTGTGTTTGATCTGGTGTCAGGAATCTTTCCCATGGGTAGTCGTACATCACAATCAAGATATTGCTGGACTTTACCTTCAGGGAACTGAATAGATTGAAGCATTCCATTTGCCTATTGTAAAGAGTGTTTTCATAGTTACAAATCATCATTTTAATGCTTTGAATATTTCAGTTTTTTAAATGAGGCAATACTGGAGCTGTAAACAGTATTTCAGCTTCAGGTTCACCGGTAAAGGGAAACAGTGTCATACTGCTTGACTCTCAAGTTTGCATAGCAGGGAATCTTTGATATCCCTTTTTCTGTATTACTGGATTCTCATGCAGTTATGCAGCTACAGTAACCCCAGGATGCTTTTGTTGTTTAGTTATAGCGACTCCACAGTGCTTTTCAGAATTAAGCTCTCTTCCCCAAAGCTTCATATTTTTGTTTTTAAGCATATAATTTCTTTTGGGTCACTTGGTAAGATAAGTGCAGAGATAATTTTTCTAGTGACCCACTTTGTTATCTCATCAATCTCTCAACGGAATGTTTTCAGTGCTGACTCATCTTTTACATAATTAAAAATAGATTTCTGTCACATTGTTGTGCAGAGAGAGATCACTATGGGTTACCATGGGCTGAAACTCTGTGTTCAAAACTAAATGTTGAGATAGTGTTAGCTGTCTTCAGCCTGTATAATGCATCATGCTGATTTACAGTCAAGCCAGTTTTTAAATTCATTGTTGGAGATGTGATTTAACAGTCATTTTAAGAAGTCCATGGGCATTTTGTTTATCATTCAATTGTGAATCACTAGGTAACCTTCTTTAGCCATGTTTATACCTTTTTCCGAAAAATACTAATTTGGTAAGACCTGGTTTTCTTTATTTTGGTGCCCTAAATTAACTATTTATTATTGCATCATGTATTGCTTGTCGTTAACTTGTTAAAAACAATTGCTTGTTGTTGATTATTCTTTTCAGAATATAGTGTGTTACTCTTCTTCCTTCACAACTTGTTAGTGTTACTTATTACGGTTCTTCCTTCTGGTTTTCAGACCCCTTTAAGATGTATTTTGTGGAGATAAAGCCCTCCTGTGTAGAAGACCTAGGCCTATTAACAAGAGGCTTACTTTCATAACTATTTGTTGCAATTCCCCTAGAAGTGATCACTGGACTACTCAGGGATTACAAGAGCATGTTGAAAACTGTGGCTTCATATGTTCATGAGATTTTCCATGTTTACTTAAAACCGTGAAGAGCTCGAGGAGCTCTTTTGAATTTGTGGATTGTCTTTTTCTGCTGCTTTTCATTTCAATCAGATTTTCAGCTGTTGCCGAGTGGTCAAAGAACGTAAAGTTATTTAACTAGTTATCTAAGGATTCTGCCAGCACGTGAAGAAGTTCTCTGAGGATGGAAAGCTGGCTTTGCCATCTTTCAAGTTACTCCATCTGTTCCCTTGGCTTTAGGAAACTGGACTACTGCATGCTAGTCAGTATTCTGTTGATGGAACAATTCTTAGAGATAAATTGCTGTAGCATCCATACCTGGAAGAAGCATTTAGTTTGATCAGTTATGTTTTGGACCACAGCGAGATGAATGATTAAGGAAACCTGATTTTTAAACCTTTCCAAATAGGATTGTTTGGAAGCATGTCAACTGTACTGTTGAAAACTGTAGCAGTATTGGAGTCTACAGACTGAATTGGTTTAGAATATATGGGAAGGTTGTTCAGAGCACACAATCTGTTTTTCTAGCTAAATCAGTATTTCTGCTATAGCTTTTTCATTGCTGTAAAATAGGTAAATATACAGATATCTGTTGACAGGGGTCCATAAATGGAATTCTTGGGGTTTTTTTTTTAAATCTTTGTCTGAAACTACTTCACCTTCTCTTTTAATTTTGTATAAAAATACACTGAACTGGAATTCCCATTCCATGGAATACAAGTGTACGTACACTGTCAGATAATTTTCCTCTACAATTCACTCTGAGTCCTTATCCTCTGGTAGAACAAGTTGCAAGTGTACCCACATACACATATTTAAATATAATTTGTGTGGTCCTGTACTCCTATCTGGAGTACGGCAACTAACTGTCTCTGAAAGGAGACAACGGGGCTAACACGACAGTTTGTTTCAGGGTCCGCTCCAGACAGATAGTATGGTTGGAGGTAGACTCTGCTGGTTGTATATCCATACCTCTGCTTCAGTAGTCCCCCATCACTACCATAACAAACCTCGTGTATTCAGGTATTTCTGCAAACCCTTATATTATGCCCCTGGATATGCAGCTGTATCCTATAAAAGTTCTAATCTCCTGGTCTCTATTATAGACATCATGTTATTTCAGTCCCTTTGAACTAAAGAAACCACACACAAAATAGTGATGCCAGGGTGACCTGGACAACTGCTATGTGGTGTAAAAACATACAGTCTGCTCCTGGATGGCCTTATACAACTTGGGTGGATGAAGGTACTGTGCTTCTGTAATTAAAGCTTTCATTTAGAAGTATTGTAGTGTGGTAGAAATAATGGAGGCTATAAATACTGTCCATGATGTAATTTTTTTCACTGAGCTTGTGCACACTTCAAAACAATAACTTCAGAAACATGAGTTTCTGTTCTTGGCCAACAGAGTTTTCAACTTTGGAAAGCTGAAAGTACAGTAAAAAGGCTGTCATTAAGAAAGTCTGAACCACTTGCACGCTCTACCTCTGGTACTTTTAGCACAAACTATGTTGTGTCAAAAATGTCTGGTTTGTTTGTTTTTTTTTTTTTAAATCTGCATTACAGTGTGCTGAAAGCTGGAAACGCGGCAAGAAAATACATAAGATAAAATGCAAGGAGCAGGTATTATGAGCTTTATTGTAATGTTCCACTTAAAGCTGCCGTTACAGGGAATTTGATTTTGAATCCTATCCCTCTTTCTTTGCTAGTAAAACGCAGTGGAGGCCCAAAAGTTGCCATATAATTAAAGTGTGTACCTGAATTTTGGAGTGCTTCTGGTCCAATGTTAACTGCTAGACTGGACTTAGAGTTAAGAATGTTAAAACCTGAGTAAAATGTGTTGTGTAGTTATTACATAACTAATCACTAGAATTTTTTTTTTTAAAGAGGTCAATTTGAAAGTGTTTTAAAGATTTATTATTAAAGCCCTAGGCAGCTTTACTTCCTATAATAACTGTAGTTTGAATGAAGTATTTTAATAGCTTTGCTCCCAGCTTAGATTAATATACCTTTAGAAGTCAGTTGAACTTTCCCCACTGCTGGTGGTCTACCTAATGTAGGTTCTCTCCCTCTTTTTTTTTTTTTTTCCCCCTGAGTTACTATCATAACATGTGCTACAATTCTTTAACTTTGCATTCACTTAATCATAAAATGTGTTTGTTCCAAAGAAAAGTCCTGTGATGTTTGCTTGAGGTTTTTTTTTTTGTCTTACAGGATATGTTTGTTCATACTTTATATGAAATGTCTTTTAGCTATAGTAATTACAGAAATAATCATGTCAGCTATGCCAGACTCTGAAAAACTTTAAGATCTTTCCACTCAGTAGCTGTTGCTACAGTGTATATGTGCTCTATTTTCAACACTGCCTTTGCATTTTAACTTTCAGTGTGTTCAGTGAGGAGCAAATCTAAAGTGGATAGCATGCTTGTTACAGGGATTAGCTGAAGACTCACAGTTTTATGCTTTATTTTTTCTTCTGAACAGTAATGCTGCAGCCTTTTGACTATGACCCAAATGAGAAGAGTAAACACAAGTTTATGGTACAAACAACCTATGCACCACCAAATATTTCAGATATGGAAGCAGTGGTAAGTAAAAATGGGGTATAATGACTGTTGTATTTTTTTTTCTCTTAAAAGATCAGGCTTAAGTGTAAATGAATCAGTTTATTTTTGGAGAATTGGGTTTTCCCTGAAGAAGTATGACTTCCATACGTGATTCAGGGTTTTTAATATTAAATACAAGCTCAGTTCTTAGAACTCCCCTAGTGGACTGGTTGAATGGAAATAGTAGTGAATCTAAGGTAAGGTCAGTTCAGTGTTAAAATATGGGCATGTTGTACCTTATATGCAGCTAATCTGAAAGGGATAAACAGATTGTATTTGAAGGAATCAAGAGTTTGTTTAAACAACAAGCCTGAAGCTGTATGAAATGGGTGCATTTGGCCTGAAAAGTGTTTAAGTGAAATGTTGAATAGGTCCATAATGAATTAAAACATTTGGAAGACTAAGATATGTCTCCCTACAAGATACCAAGTGGCTAACAGCACAAATGATAGATTTATTTTCTGTTTTAATAGAACATGTTGTAGATTCAGTTCTTGGGCAGGACTGGTCTCATGAAAGATCCAGAAAAAAGATATTTAGGTTTGTGCTTGTTAGTTCAGAAGTAAGGACAGCTGTTTCTGAGGTTACAAGCTGGCAGCAATGGGAAGGAAGCCTTCAGTTGTCAGAACATGCCCTTTAGGGTGTATGTGGACTCCCATGAGCATGTATATTAAGGTGGAAGGGAATGAGGCACAGGCTTCTGTCTCTAGAGGCTGTTTTAAGGAATGCCTGAGTTTACACAGGTACATTCAATGTTTACTCAAGGCATAGGAAGAGAGGGGAAACAGAGGATAAATACGAGATTTTATAAATCACTGAAATCCACTAGACCTTTGCAGGTTTAGGCTCTGTCCCCTTAAATTAAGGCAAAGACTACTTGTGGCATCACTCTTCACTGGAAACAGTGGAAAACCTTTTAGATTTTGTTAAGCTTTTGAGACACGTAGCTAGAAAGTTAACATCTCTCTTCCCTGTTCGTCTGGTTTACTTTTTCTTAATAGGCTCCGATAGCTCTTGGTTATGTGTGGTAAGTGAAACGTAACTATTTGTTGAGGACATAAAAATCCACTTTAGAAATACCTTTCAAATAACTGCTTTCTCAGTGTGTTCAAGTATAGAATACTGAAAAACAGATCTTGCAGAAAGTCGGTAATTGTAGTTACAAGTTACTGTACAACTAATGCCATTGAAAAAAAGAAAAAAAAAAAAAGCATGTTATGAAAAGCCTGGATATTCTAGTCTGTAGGACCTGCAATTCTAAGGTGACTTCGGAGGACCTATTCTTGGAAAAATTGCTGCAGACTTCATTCAGATCAGTCTCTGAGCCTAAAGATTTAAGGCAACTATATGAAATGTATGCTTGGAAAGTAAATTGTCAGTTGAGCAGAGAGATTCCAGCATATTTCACAATTATTTAAGTATATTGATAACCATTAGAATTTAAAATCTTTCTTATAAACAGCTTTGAAAAATTCTCTAGGCCCAAATTGTAATGTATTACTCAGTAAAAGGAGGAAGTGGTTAAAAATCAAAATATGAAGAACTGAAGAAATTTATTCTGGAACTAAATATAGTCACTAGATGTCTTGCAATCTTTTGTTTAAAATTGGTGCTTCCAAGATGGGACATAAGGAGTACATTTACCAAGGAGTGATAGGGCTAGATCTTTGTTCTTAAATCAACTCAGATGGTACTTGTTCCTCACTGTGTGTCCTCTCCCTATCCCCTACAAACCTCTGGATCCATCCGTGCATTCAATTTACTCATTTCCATCTCCAGACTTAATTAACCATTTTTAGCTTTCATTACTTTGCAGTAGTCAAAGTGAACAAAAAACATTGTTCAGAAGCAAGTCTGAAAATTGCAGCTAGGGTAAGGACAGTATTCAGCTGTATAGGAGGCAAGTACTAAGAGCAAGCTTATGAACTGTTCAGATGTTTGCATGAGCCTGGCATGTTAAGTAACTATATTAATTGTTGTCTTAGTGGAAAGAAGCAAAACCTGATGAGTTAATGGACTCCAAATTGAGATGTGTGTTTGAAATGCCCAATGAAAATGATAAACTGGTAAGTAAGAAAAGAGTAAGAAACTGTCATACACTGACTAGTAGGATCTCACGGAAATTTGTTTCAAATTTTTTTTTAAACCTATTTGATTTGTTGATTAAATGCATTGTAGGAATTTGTACTAAATTAGACAGGAGAACTGTTCAGTATATAACTTTTCAAGGATTTATAGAATCATAGAACAGCCTGGGTTGAAAGGAACCTTGAAATAAATACTATCTGGTCCAACTTTTCGTCAGAAAGGGAGCAGCCTCTCCAGCTGCATTTTAAAAACCTCCAGCAATGGAGTCTAGTGCCAAAAATTACTATTCTTTTGTTATTTTTAGTATTGATTTGCTTTAGCATTTTATTGCTGTCAGATTAAAAAAAAAAATCTTCAATACTGCATACAGTGAAAAGTGAATTGCATCCTTTGCTTTTTAAAGTATTAAATGCTTTTCAGTTTTAAAAACTCTGTTTCTAATTCAACTGAATTAGAAAAGGAAGTACTGATTAGAAATTAACACATGCTTTGGGAATCCTAAATGCAGTTTTTAAGGTAGTGGTAAAGACAGATAATCAGACAAAAAAAAATCCCATTACCTCTTTCATGCTCTTGCCTTCAGACAAAATCTATTCCAATTGTGTAGGAGATGACAGTTTCATTGTATATGGATTGAAGATGTCTGTTTTGTGTTGCCTGATATTTGGAATAATAGCTAACTGTCAGTTACCTAGAAGTTTTGCAGTATATGACTAAACTCCTATGCATTCGCATTTTTTTACCCTCATACTTGAAATTCTAATTTATGGAATCTTAATACTGTATTTTCTGGGTTGTTTGGGTTTTTTTTGGATTTGTTTGGGTTTTGGGGTTTTTTTTTGGTGCTGGTTTTAGCATTGTAAATTAGAGTGTTAAAGTAGGATTTCTGTAAACAACCTTATTTACTTTATGGCCTTGACTTTTCTTTTTAGTACTGTCCAGTTTTTATGGTAGTCTATAAGGCATGTTGGGGGAAAGTACCATAATCCATGTGTGTAAAAACCATCTCAATATTTACATGCATAAAGGGTCTCAGTGAAGGCTCCTAGCTGGCCAGTAGCTGTCTTTGCAACCATTCTTTTAACAGAGTTTTTGGAGTGTAATGTAAAGATGTTTTTCAGACTTGATGTCAGTATAATGTTCTTGGGTTTGTTTGGTAAAAGGTAATTTGAGATGCAGCCTTTTACTCAGATGTAAGCTGCCTAAGTGTGTTAAATGGTAAAACTGTAAAGGTTAAGCATTTATTATCAAGGCACACAGTTGTTTACTTTCTGTGATTTTTACTTTCTTACTAAATTACATCTTAGATATTAGAAAAATTATACTTGTTTTTAATTTTATAAAATGTATAATGTGGTGAGAGAAATGTAGTGGATTATACAAAGCTACCTCCTTTTGTACTTTATTTAATGTGATGTCTTCATAGTATTCATTGTATATAATGTTTGTGTTTTTCTGAGTAGCAGCATAGGGTTGCAAAACCCTGCTTTAGCGGTTGATTTAGTCAGTCCCTTAAACCTGGCAATGAGAAATCTGCCAAATCCTGAGGGTATAAGCCTTACCTGCCACCTTGGGATATACCTACACCAGGACACAAGTATTTCACTCCAGTCAGCAACAACTTTCTTCAGATGCCTACCAGTCATAAGTCAGAAGATTGACATGAAGAAACCAGTCAGTGAGGTCAAACAGCAGAAGAAGGTTTGTTCCAGGGAGATAAGTCTTAGGTCTCTAGTGAAGTTTCAGTGCTACTAAACAATTCAGTTCAGCTAGCAAACCAATTAAAAAAGCAACAGATCCTGATCTGCTTACTCATGATATAGGTATGTCGACCTTTTTAAATCCAGTTAGGAATACCTGTGTGGAGTGGCAGGATCTGGCTCTTAGGCTATCTGTGGCTGCATTGCAAAAAATGTAAAATGCAAGTAGATGCTGTAGACCAAATAACTGCTACTTGTGTAGAAACTAAAGAAATTCTTGCATCTTGTTTTAGTTGCTTTGTTATTACATAGATCTGTTTACCTTTTAATAGGTTTTCTGTTACATTTAGTACTTACCTTGGACTACTTTGGTTATCAAAGATGCAGTATGGTGGTAGTCTAAATGACATAGCTGTGTAGCCAAGCAAGTAGGAATACAGAAGCCTGAGTCTGAATCTGATCTGTTTCTGAGTGTATTGCCATATGAATGCTGTATTTTTACAAATGGTAACCTGGGCTATATAGTTGAATCTATTGTATTAATGTCTACTGAAGATCATCGTATATTTTGAGCAGAGCTGTGGGAACTGGATTTTTAATTTTATTTTTGGCATTTTCACAGCTTTTTATGTGACTTTTCATTTGTATTCAAAATTATTAATGTGTATTTCAGACATGCTGTGAGATCTAAATTCCATGTTTTTGCAATACCTTACTTTCCTTCAGTAAGAGGTGCTATATAAGTGCAAAATATTTGTGCCATACATACTTCATATTAGTTTGTGACACAACCTGGTTTCTTTATACTTTGTTTTGTTTATTACTATTGCAGGATTACTTTCTTCCTTTTATTTTTTTCCCCTCAAGTTCAAATGTTGTTTGGTGTATTTTATGCCGTCTCTTGGATACCTGCTGGGTCAGTGTTAAGCAGCTAATGTATTAATTTTTGTCTCAGTAGCATGTAGTACCAAATGTAAACAGTGCAGTCTTCTCTTGCTTTTTAATATTTGAGCTAATCAGAATTGAACTGATAACAGAAGTCTTTGTTCAGATTACTGTAAACATAAACTTCATTGAACTGTATTAGTAGCTGGATTGTTTCAGTTTTAAGCTGTGGATGATTTTTCTCTAGGTAAGTAAAATTCTCAAGTCATTCTTAATATTTGTAGAATGATATAGATGCAAGCAAACCTGCCCCAGTACTGAATACATCTAAGCAGGATGGACCGATGCCAAAACCACATAGTGTTTCACTTAATGATACTGAAACAAGGAAGCTAGTGGAGGAGTGCAAAAGACTTCAAGCAGAGATCATGAAGCTGACAGATGAAAATCGGCACCTGAGAGTAAGTTCTGCTTCCATGTTTGTATTGGAGGGGCTTCACTCTTCTTGATTGAAAGGTCTGGTTTGTAATTAGGCCAATAGATGTGTATTCCAGAAAGTAGATGCAACTGTTAAGAGAGTCAAGATTGATTTGTAATACGTTTTTACTGTCCTGTATATACTGTATATTTTGAACTTCTCAGTGATTGAGACATTGTGATTGTCATGGATGATATACTGAAGCTACGTAATTTTCTTCTTAAATGAAATGGTCCTATTTAAGGTGGTCTTAGTTACTTAAAGTCTAAATCAGAGATATTGAATTAGTAGCTTTTAATAAAATTGCTTTATTATTCATTAAGAATGAGTAAATGAGATGCAAAGTGGTAACATTCTGTATCACAAATTGTTAGTGAACAAGAACAATTGCTTGGCCAGAGGAGGTAAGCAAACACTACTTTCCAGTACCTTTATATAAAGGTGCCATTTTAGTAACATGTAACTAGTCAATATATAACTTTATGTGCCTTTTCTATATATTTGGTTTTGGGTATCTGACAATTTCATTGATCATGGTAGTCTTTTTAAGAACCATGAAATAATGATGTCTCCACACCTGCAATTCTGATGACATTGGAACATTTGGAGAAGCAGTACACAAAGCAGATGTTTCTCCTTAACAGTAAGGAGTTACTGCAGATAATTACAGAATATTTAATTCTGACACATATTAAGTAAAAGCAGGATTCTTTGTTGTGCCTTGCAAGAATTTCAGAATCTTTCTTAACTAGAGCACGGAGAGAAACTAGTGGATTACCTGTCCTTATTTGAAATGTTATAGTTTGCTATGTTCATGTTTTGGATTTTGGTGTGGTGTAATGTTGTGGGTTTGGTTTTGGCTTTTTTTTAACTTTAAATGTTCACCAGTAAATTTGGCCTTTGTGTTCAGTTTTTACAATTGTAAAGAAGATGTGCTCATAAATTTTTTCCATCTATGTTCTTTTTTCCCCCTCAGGATGAAGGCTTGAGGCTCAGAAAGGTAGCGCACTCGGATAAATCTGGATCACCCACAGCTTTGGCCCTCAGAGATAATGGCTCTAATTCTCTTCCTTCACTTCTTGTTGTAATTGCAGCCATTTTCATTGGATTCTTTCTAGGGAAGTTCATCTTGTAGAAAGAATGAGTGAGAGAAGCATGCAAAATGCAGCTTCCTTTTTTTTTTTTTTTTTTCTCTTGGCCAGAAAAAGATTTGTTTACCTACCACTTCATTGGTAGTATGGCCCAAGCGGCCATTTTTGTGTACAGCATCATAACAGGCTTTGCCTTTAATGATCTCGCACAGTTAGAAAACACAATCTGAAAAGACAAACTGTTCGGCTACTGGACAAAATTGTACATTAAATCATCAATAGCAGGTGTCAGTTGCACATTCAGTCCTTTATGAAAATTCATAATTAAAGAATTGTTCTTTCTTTCTGTGGTTTTAATAAGAATTCAACAATTGTTCAGAGTCTTGTAAATGTTATTTTAATAATCCTTTAAAATTTTATCTGTTGCTGTTACCTCTTGAAAAACGATTTATTAGATTGCTAATCCCACTCATTCAGGAATATGACAAGAGGTATTCTGGGGGAAATGGTGCCTCTTACTGTGTAAATTTTCTCCTTACCTTACTTTGCTAATGTCATGGCAGAATTTCTTTCTTATTCCTTGTGAGGCATTGTTGAGAGTTCTTCATCCTTACAATCCTGTCCCATAATATTTAACATTACAAAAGAAATAAAATTGTTAACAGATTTTTCTGCTGGGTAGCCTGTTTGTGTGTGTCGTATTTCTAGAAGGGATTCCTAACAAGTTCATTGTTCATGGTAATTTGCTACTTGTAACAGATGGCTATTTTGAAGTTTATTTGCTTAAGTCTCTGGCTTAGACTGTTGTAATTGAAGCTTGGGGGGAAAAAAAAAAAAAGGTTTCCATTCTATTTGTTTAAAAAAATGAAGTTTTTTCTGGCTGCTTTCAGCTACAGAGAGGATGGTTATCAAACTTGTTCTGGGACAGAATGATTTGGATATCCAGCAGGTACAAATACCAGACATGAATGTTTTCAATATATTAACAATTTGCTTGGATTGTGCGGGCGTGTAATAATCAACCTTCTGTTCCATCTTTGGATCTTCTGGGTGTCTTCCAGGAGTCAACATTATTCTTTGATTTCATAAGGGTACTTAATTCACATATACTAATTTACTTTGTTTGTAATACTGTTTTAGCAGATGCTCAAAAATGCAAGTTGAATCATTCAGACACCCATAGTGAATTCCATGATGCAGAAGAGTTGATATTTGCTGAGTGAGCCTCAGTTGCTTGCCTCTTGAAAATGAAAAAGATTTTTATGCAACTCTTGGCAGATCTACCTGTGTTAACCATGTATAGCTAAGTTTTAAAGAATGCGTTTTTTGGGGGTCTGAAATGCTTCCCTGCACTTAATCTCATGTCTTGCCTCATCTCCAAATATGTCATAAAAACAAACAGTAGTATTGGAACAAAATATTATCTGTACTTCTGACTAAGTGTAAGTCAATACAGGGAATTACTTGTAAACTGAAAAATTGTGGAAAGGGTATACTCCTGTAAGCAAAATTGTGTATGCTCTTGGACAGCTTGACTTGATGTGGTGCAGCTAAGTGTGTTAGACTTTGGTATATGCACACCTTATGTAGCTGAGAAAAATGTTCTGGAGAAGATGTACGTTATTTTGGTTGCCTTTGATTTCTAGTGCTTTTTTTAAAAAAGAAAACTATAATTACATCATGTTCTGTCATTGCTTTCTGTGATAAACTTTTTTTATAAAATCTTGCAAGGAAGATGATGAAGAAAATTCAAATACTGCTTATCTTTTCACTTAGCATGCAAGCACAGGTATTTCCAATTATTTGTTCCGGTGTCTGCATTCAAGTCTCCTTCCATCCCAGTGACTGGAAAAAAACTATGTTAAGATCTTGATTATTTTGGTTCCACTGGTTCAGAATGGTGTAATTCTCCTGATTTTTTTCTCTAACAGAACATTGCCACATCAAACTTTCGTAGCCTGTTCCAGACTGATTACATGGAAAATAACAAAAGCAATAGTGTGCAGGATGTAGTTTGCTTCAGACAGAGCAGTCATTCCTGTGCTGGGGGTGGCGGGGAGGTGAGGGAATCCTCTGGAAGATCTTAAAATGTTTGCAGCATAGTGTATGGAGGTTTTGAAGGGTAGCTAGCACTTTTGGGACTTGCGAACAGAAAAAGGAGTCATTGCTCAATGCAGCTGACTCAGGTTTTGATGTCTGGCAGCAGAAATAAAAATAATGATAAAATCAGGTTGAAATAACTTTTTTCATAAATAACAAACAGGTGGCGGTAAAACTTGGTCATGGTTTAAGTAATGTCTTCAAAGTGAAAGTGTGCAGCGGTCTCATAACCAGTGTACTTACTAATGGTATAAGGAGACTGTCTTGGTTTCCAGTAATCCCTTCATAGCTGTATATAAAATGTAATGCTAAAACTATTTTGCTCTCAGGAGTCACTTTGGATGAGATCAACTGTGTTCAGTGAATTATGTAATATGGATTAAATTGTTTGTCTTTGTTCCTGAAATGGTTAGAACTTGTTGCTTTGTCCGCCTGCTTACTTGTGTATGTAAGCACAGGGAAATACAGTCTCTCCACTGCTCCTAGTGATCTGGTCAGACGATGATGCCCATAAAGTCGTGTGAGGCTAAATGTGTAACTTCACTTAAATATGCATTGCAGGTTGCTCTTCTGGTTTCTCAAAAGGGCAAAATAGAACAAGTATACAGTATCAAAGTAATATTTTAAAGTTTTTATGAATATAGCACTTTAAAAAAGGGTAGTATGATGGTTCAGGGGGGAAAAAACCCCTAGTTAAATAGATATGGTTTCTGTAGTAATTCTGGGCACCAAATTTAACCCACTTAAATAAATAAATAAATAAATGAAGTTCATTTAAGAAAAAGTTATTGGTATCAATGCACAAGTTATTTGTGCATTTCTATGCATTCTCTAAAAGCTGTTGACAAGTGCTATTGCCCAGGCTTGCATGTTTCTGCTGCTATGATTGAAGGCAATTTACATGTAAGAAGCAACCAAACACTAGCTTGAAACTTCGTTATCCTCTTGGGAGGAGGGAGGGTGGAGGGAGGAAGTGGAAGGTGACATTTTGCCAAAGGGGAAAAGACAAAGTCAATCAGCAAAACTTATCTTTCAGGCCTTCTTCAAAGATACTAAAAGTTGAAGTGTTAATAAACCATTAAAAACATAGTAGTAGTGTCCTTTTTATTTTGGAACTTCTCCCTGACTGTGTACGTTCTGTAGACTGCTGATACTGAATAGGTGTATCTAGTCCACCTCGCTGGCAGTGTAACTGGCCTGCTTCTAGGTAGTGCTAGTAAATAGTGTGAAGCTGCCTTGGGTGAAGATTCAGTGTTGGAGTGAGGAGCAGATGCCTGAATCCAGGCAACACTGAGGATCCTGATGGTTTGTCCGATTTATAATAGTTGTCGTGACAAAGAGTTTTCTTTTTCCTCTTGGAGTCCCTAGGTATTTATGCTTGCCAGGGCAAGCACTTGCTTTAGTCTGTGGCAAAAGATGGAGTGAGACCTATGCAGTTATAGAGCAACCCTAATAAACATTTACTGTAATACTGAAATGCCCTGCTCTTCATGTTTGTAGGTGGAATTGAAATTCTGTAGCTCATCTTTGTAGCCACATTGCTGTGAACACAGTAGTTCACTGCTTTGCTTTTTACGCTCGTTCCTGTTGAATGGCTTTGCAGGGTGTGTCCTGGAAGGCACATCTGCATGCAGCACTGCCCACTGCTGCCAGGGACTCTGTCCTCGCTGATCCTGAGCTTCTGTGGCAGCTTTTGGCTGGTGGCATGCTTAAATAAATGTTGGGCAAGAGGAGCACCTAAATACAGGAGGTGGTTTTCCCAAGGGTTTGAGCTCCTGTAGGAAGGACTGAAACTAATGATGATTAAATGAGACAGATTTCTTTGTTTCCTGTCTGAATTTCTTTTACAGGGGCACTTGATAACATAACCAAGTGTATGATTGAAGTTGGTCTGTTGTGTTTTTCTTTTTGAATGCACCTTGCATACATTTAAGAAGAATTGCTGATTTTGACAGGGCTGCATAAGCAGAGGTAGTGATGGTGTCGTCACCTTCATTTATTTGCCCTTTAAGTGACAAATGGCTATGTAGAAGTGAGATCATGTGCAAAAGCAAAATAATTGATTCATTTGTCTGGTTTTCTCATTACTGGTAGATGGTAAGGTCAGTGCCTGTTCCTCATTTGCTGGGACAAGGGTTTATGTGTTTGTGTGGTGAACTGGATCTGGAAACAGCTCTGGATGAAATATCTTGTTTCATCCCCTGCAAATTATGTTTTAACTAAATCGTGGTATAAGTATCTCTCACCATACTAGAGTGCCATTTTATTTAAGCTTGGTACCAGTTTAAGTAACGTCAGTAGTAACGACTGCCAGCAGGTTATTTAATCCCTGTTTATACACTAGCTACTTCTGTTGCTGGCGGTGGCAGAATGCTGTTCTTCCCCTCCCTCTTCTTTAGAAAAGATTTAAAAGGTGCTATGGTATCCAGGCACAGAGGTGTGAGACAGCTGCTATTATAGTTAAGCAGTCTGAGTTTGGACACTTGAAATAAATGAAAAATTAATTGAAAGATGACCGAAATATTTATTCTTACCTTTTAAGCTTTTGTATAAGAAAAAAAGCCTTGTGAGTTGTTTTGGTTTTTTTAAAGTTAGTCGGTTCATCATCCAAGTTCTGCAAAAAAAAAGATAAAAAAATGGGTGTAGTCTGGGAGTAATCCAGGATGTTCTTGAAAGTTTTTACTAACGCTGGTGTAGGTTCATGTGCATAGGTGAATTCAGAGAGATTGTCAATGATGATCAGTATCTAGGCTGTTCTCAGAGTGGGTAGTAATAAAACAGCAATCTTTGTGACTGTTTCAGCCTGCCTTCTAAGGATGGCTTATCCTGGCTTTAGAGATGGGGAACCTGAGGCCCAAGTGTTGGGACAAATGATTGGGAGGGAAGGGATGGTTTAGGCACAGCCCCTGTTTCTAGCACACGCTCCATCCTGTTTCTCATCAAGCCTTCTTTGAGCCTTGTCCAAGTCTTCTTTTTGTTGGATTTCCAAAATGCTGCTTCATGTTGCTTGGAGATCTGTCATAGGCTTTTAAAGCACCTTCCTAAGGACTTGGCTGTTGCCTTGTCTGTTAAACAGATAGAAAACATGGCTGTTAGGTGTGTAACAGTGGATTGTGCTCACTGGGTTTATAATGCCTAAAGACAGTGGGGGGAGGGGAAGCTGCTAAACATTTGGGCATGTTGTGTTTGTAGTCTTGGAACATAAAAGTGTGTCTGTATAGCAAAAAAACTTCTGTGGAGCCAACGTGGTTTGTACTTTTCAAGTAAAAGTAAACAGTCCTAAATCTGTACAACTACCCTGTTAGTGCTGGTATATATTGCTCTACCCATGGGAGTGGCGAAATATTTTTCCATTGCTGCTTTGATAGTCCAATACAGATTGTACAGACAGCTAAGCTATGATTTTCAGAGGCACTTCTTCAGAAGAGCCAAGCACTTATTTTTGTTTAAAAACCTAAACATGTTTGACTCCTGCAAGAAGAGGTGCTCCAGCAATAGCAGACTCTTACAGAGGTTAAATCCACTGATGTGTTTTCACTCAAAATTAGTAAATGCTTTGCTGTTATTACTGCTTTTCAGACTGCAGTACACGTCTGCACTGGTATGAGAGCTGGTTTGAGGAATATTAATAATGAGAATTGAGTATCTTCGTTATGAAGATGGTGCTCTGTTTCTTAATGGTTGAGAGGCATTGCTTTAAATCATTATGCAGGACAGCCTAGTTTATAGAACTGTATTTTGGAAAGGCTTAGGAGGAAGGTCTACAGAAAACAAAACTTGAACCCTGGGTCAAAGAGAGAGACAGCCCTCTAGAGCTATAATTAGAGGTACTAAAGAGTGCAGCTTTGATAATGGAGTGGTTCATAGAAGGTGGGAGCTGATGCAGTGGGTAATTTTCCTTGATTGCCTTAATCACCTCAGGTTAGTTTAAAATTTTGAAATTATAAATATGAGACACCTGTCCCACATCTCAGGAGTGGTTGGTGTCAAGTGAAGAAAAAAGGAGTATGGTAGGAAGAGGCGGTCATGAGAAGAGCAAGACAGACTGCTTTAGAAGTGGCTTTGGTAATGGCTTTGTCTTCCCAGGACAGCTGGGCTGTCTGTACGTCCTGCCTTCTCCCCAGCGGCTGTGGCCTTCTCCAGGAATGGGAATTTCTCTCCAACCTCAGGGTGTAAAGCCTCAAACATGGTGACCGGCCTTGTAAACAGGAGAATGCCAGGAGAAGGATTTTCATTGTATTCACGCTCAGGATTGTCTAACCTCGGATTTCCAATGCAGCCTTCAACTTCATGGCACTGCTTTCCAACTTCACTGTCTTGCATAATACCTTGAAATACTTTAGCCCTTGGGCCTCTCATTTCATGTCCCAGCTTCAAGAAAATCAGAACAGATTGCTTTCCTGATTAGGTGAAATTACCTCTTCATCCTGCCTCCACAGGAACCAGATTACAATGGCAAAGGAAGGTCAGCGTATTTGTGGAAAAACTTCTTAAAGAGACGTTTATGTGATTGCAGCATCTTTGTGCTGCTTTTCCCTGTGTGAATTTGAAATCTAATTCAAGCCACCTTTGATAGAGGGGTTGATGTTTCACAGGTACCAGCTACCTCCAGTTACAGGAAAATCAGAGCTGCGATGAGACATGTAAATTGGTGCTCCCATCCAGGGCAAGTCCACACAGTGAGCTGGAAGGATACCCGTCCCGCTTCCTGCTGTGTGACCAGTTAGTGCTGGTGTGCTTGCCAAGCTGTCAGCATGGGCATTAGAGCAAACAGCCCGGCAGCGGCCAGTGGTAGTCCAACACTTGTCAGCAATGTGGGTGAGAGATGAGCATGTTGCAAGGGAGCCGGTTAGCAGGTACGGTAGGGGAAAACTCAAGCCATCACCAGGGTAAGCTGATGAGGGGGAGCAGAGCTTGATCTACCCAGGGGCAGGAAGGAGGTGGTACAAGAAACTGCTAAATAGCAGGGTGAGAAATGCTAAAAGTTGGAGAAAGTATAACCCTGCATGTATGCATCCTCACTTCTTTGTCTGCTCTGCTCAGACACTTAGAAGCACTAATGATTCAATGATAGTGTGTCCAGAGAACGGCAACGAAGCTGGTGAGGGGCCTGGAGCACAAGTCTTATGAGGAGTGGCTGAGGGAACTGGGGCTGTTTAGCCTGGAGAAAAGGAGGCTGAGGGGAGACCTTATCGCTCTCTACAGCTACCTGAAAGGAGGTTGTGGAGGTGGGAGTTGGTCTCTTCTCCCAAGTAACAAGCGATAGGACGAGAGGAAATGGCCTCAAGTTGCACCAGGTGAGGTTTAGATTGGATATTGGGAAAAATTCCTTCACAGAAAGGGCTATCAAACATTGGAACAGGCTGCCCAGGGAAGTGGTTGAGTCACCATCCCTGGAGGTATTTAAAAGATGTGTCGATGTGTGCTTAGGGACATGTTTTAGTGGTGGACTTGGCAGCGTTAGCTTCATGGTTGGACTTGACGATCATGAAGGTCTTTTCCAGCCTAAATGATTCTGGGATTGCAAATGGATGGGAGAAGGAGTCTGATGTTCAGAGTAGCCGTAACTGAGCTCAAAGCTTCTCTTAGACCACTGATTTTTTAAAAAAAATGCTAATTGTGATTTTATAAGTTCACTTCTAGAGGTATGTAGAAGTTGCATTTGTAGAACTAGAGGCATAGAAATGAAGCAACTAATCAAAAGCAAACATTTTCAGCAATGTGACCAGTGGCATGTGGACAGGGGCCTCCTGATCCCCCTGGCTGCTGCTGTGAGAGTGCAGCAGAGAAAGAGCAATGCGTGACCCGGGTCCTCCGGCGCTCTGCACACAGCGTGGCTCCTTAGGTGAGCCACATAAACATTAATTCCCCCGTGGGCAGGCATAATAATAGCGTTATGCAAAACCACTGTGTGTGTCTGTGTACATTCATATTTATCTGTGAACACCGATCTTTCTGGGGTGCCTGTATGCTAACAGGTAAACTGGTGGTTACAGTGGGCTGAGTTGCTATAGGACTTTACATTGTATCTTATGTTTGTAATTGCTTCAGTTGCCTCTAACCCACTTTACTCCTTTAACTACTCCCACTTTTTGAGTTACTTTAAAATTGCTAATTTTGAAGGCGACTGGGTGCAGAAACACTTCCTTCATTCTTGCCAAATGGGAGCCATCTTGTCCAGCTCCCCCCCCAAATACACCCTGAGCCTCTGCAAGTATTAATTTGAGACCTTCAGAGAGAAACAGGAGGCTTAAGCAGGAGGATGCTGACACAAGGTGAATTTCCAACATCCAGAAGTGTTTGCTACTGCTTTTGTGAAGTGCAAAGATACCAGCTGCCAATGCAAAAGCATTTTTAGATTTAAGAAATTTAAATTTAGATCTATAGAAATTAAGATATTTTTATAGGAAGTCCTTCCCTGTCTTATGCCTGATGGCCTTGAAGTCCTGTATGTTCCCTTTTGTGTAGCTATACATTGATTGTTGTCTCCTAGTCCTGTTTGGAATCATGGAAGCTAAAACATTCGCTCTTATAACAGTGTGAGCCAATAATAATCTAAGATTTAAAATTATTGATAGAGTGTCAAAATTTAGTAATTGTTTTTTGCATATATAGTATATTGGAGAGTTTATGTAGCTCTTAGAACAGTTTTAGTGAATATGTGATACTCCTCATTAAAAATTTTGGTAATTCCATGAATTAAATACTTGCATATGAGCTGTGTGTATATATATATCATTACAATTTTCAGTTGCTGTTTATATGTACATTTTTGGACAGATAGGAGGAGTACATTGAAGCAGTGCAAGGCTTACAGTTTAGTAATAATATTTTCCTTCTAGTATTAATTTAAAACATGCAGAAGTGGTTGTTACAGCTTAGACCGTGGAACCATTTCCCCAGTATCCCTTAGGGAGTGTGGAGAAGGGATTCCTGCAGTGCGTACTGTATCGGTTCGAAAAGTTTTGCCCTGATCATATGGCACTGGGCATGCAGGAGGGGCTGCAGCAAAGGCCACAGGGGCAAAGCTTCATTCTGGCATTTCTTAATTCTGGAAAGTGTAACTCGGACTTCTTCTGAGTGTAGTTCCCATGATGGTCTTTTATCGCTACCGCTCACACCGATGCTGTGCTCCTCTGGTGAGGAGAGCACGTCACGTGGAAGGAAATTGCCGTCTCAGCCTGCTCCTCAGGCAAGACTTGTCAAATGTCTTTAAAAGATGTGTGTATGTTTTATTTTCTGTATGCTAAAACCATGGGCTCAGTAGAGAATCTGGCTTGAGGACAAACAGGCCTTTCCTGTTCACTTGCCCAGGCTCTGCTGATCCCTCCTGTCTTTCATGGGAGGCGATGGTGTCCCCTCTTACCTTGCCTCCCCTCCGCTCCATGGTTACTGCTCCGCCCTCTCACCAGCTCTGAATTAATTGCTGGGACCAGACCAAGGGACAGCTTGCCTAGCTGCTGCCGCCCTGGGGAGTGGGGACTGAGCCTCGGAACGCTGGTCCCGGGGGGCAGCTGGCAGGGGGAGCCTTGCTCTGCTGGCTGGCAAAGTCTGTGTGGCCCCACCCTGCCCCGCCCTGCCAGCCCCGCCCCACCAAGCTGCCACTGCCCACTCCCACCTGTGAGCTCCGCTTGATGGCTCAGCTGGGTGGCCGAATGCTTGGGAATTTGTCTGCCTCTTGTCTGTGGCGTTGAAACTGTCAATTGTGTTTGCTGGACGGCAGGGTCGTTGCCAGCAGTGCCTTCTGTAGGGCAGCTGATGGAGCTGATGTCTCCGTATTTATTGCTTTCGTTATCTTTGGGGGTCTTCAGGCTACTGTTTGGTGCTAAGAGAAAAGTGATCCAGTAGTTGGGCGTTCCTTTAAAGAAATTCGTAAGGCATGTGTCTGTCTAGCAAGCATCTGTCCTCTGGGTGAAAGTACGGAGGTCTGATCCTGGGATTTTTTTTGTGGATGGAATCACAGAATTCAGCAGAGTTAATCTAGGAGAGCTAACAAGGCCTAACAACTTCAAGCATAAACTTTTTTCCCAAGCCTTTTTCATTTCTTTATTTGCAGACAGCACTATCCCGTGCAGCTTGCTTTCTCATTTTCCAACAGGCTGTCTTGGAAATGGCAGCAGACAAGGACTGACGTGCTGGGAAAAGGATGTTGGGAATTGTGTCTGCCTGCTTTGAGGCAGCGACCACAGGCAATTCCCATTACCAGAAGACATGTAGGAATTAATTATTGTCCTTGGGGCTTGGTAGTGCCATAGCTAGATTCCATCTGATGGACTGGTCCTACAGCCCGGAGCAGACTTATGAAGAAGAATGGGTGGGGGAAAAGGTGCCCGGGAAATAATTGCTCAGGCCAACAGCACTGTTTCCTTAGCTGTTGAGGGTACTTGCAGTTTGATTCCTTACAGCCATGTTTCTGCCTGATTCAGCAGTGGAGTGGAAATTTCGTTCCTTATTATTATTTATTGCTGGCAGGAAATGGCAGTTAAAAAAATAAAGTGATTGCACTAGAGGAGAAGACTAGAAGGAAAAAAATTCTTGGCAAATACTTGTAGTAAGAGTACGGCAGATTATGGAAACTATAAAATTCAGAATGAGTGGTGCTGGGTTTTATTACCTAGCCTTCCCTGTTGTGACAGGAGTGAGTAGAATCTATTTATGCCTGAATTCATCCGTACCCACCACTTTGTGTGGAAGGGAGGCCACTTCTTCACAGGCTGTGGCTACTGCATTCAGAGTACCTTGTAATTTAGGGCATGCTTCCTGGAAACCGAGCTCATCTTCCAGGGATTTCCTGAGTCAGTTCTGAAAACTCAGACATTGGTCAACTCCAAAGCTCTTGGTGGTGGTGGAAGTCTCACTGACTGCATTTCACCTCTTCTTTCTGTGCACAAGTGAGGCAGGAGTGAAACGGCACAACACTGAAGAAAGATGTTTTTGTTATCCTGTGGCTTGCTTTCCTTTCTCAGTTTGTTTCAGGTTTTTCTTCCTTTTTAAGAAAAGTGTCCTTTCTCACCCCTCCTGCTCCCTCGCCCAGGTTGTAGCCCTTAAAGCGAGTGAGATGCAATAGCAGAGCGGTAATGCTGGTTTGCTTACATCTTTTATGAAAAACATTTGGTTTCTGTTGAACGACACCCTTTGTCCCGACACAGCTGCTCTGACCGTACTCTCCTTGCAAGCCAACACCATTGTTACTCACTGGGCGCTTCCAGCCCCATTTTATTCAGAGAACATGAAATTGTGAAATTGTGAAACCCAAATCATCCCAGCTGTACCCATCAGAGCTGTTTCTAGTGACATGTTCTCAAGCAGAAATGTTTTGCGTATAGAGTAAGCAATGAGCTTTTCTGTGCACAAGTTACGCGACAGAGGGATTTTTGGTTATCGCTTTCCAAAACATCTATCATTTTTTACAGGTGGAAAGTAAACAGAACAGAAAACTAACATGTATAGGAGGCAAAGAAATCCTTAATTTTTCAGTTAGGCTTTTTTATTTCAATCAATAGTTTAACAAGTGCTTAAACTTCCCTGGCAGTTTAATCTGGAACATAGTTGTGAAGAAAAATATCTTCTATAACTTTAAAAAAAAAAAAGGTTTTTTTTTTTTTTTTTAATCCTGCACTTTAAGCAAGCACACTCCAACTCGAGCAAGGCAGACGTTATATCTTAAAATATGGACTTCTGTTCATAGAAATGACATTCTACACCAGGGCAGCAGGCACAATATGTAAACGGTATAGAAACAGAGCAAGAACACTTGTTTTGATTTTTCTGATCCCTTTTGTCCTATTTCTTGAATAGAACCTGTTAAAACAATTTGCCCAAGAACTTCTTCAGGTTACCACTTCTGTCAGGTAGCTCCTTGAGTAGGATTGTTTCATTTTTTAAAGCTTCTGCATTTTGGTATGGGAAAAATCACTGAGTTTGTAGGTCTTCCACTGCTAAACCACTTGCGGCTTAGCTTCTTTAGCAGCCAGGGCTGCCAACACATGAGGTCAGGTTGGACAAATAAAATGAATGGAATACATTGCGTCACAAATGCATGTGGTGCTGTGCAGCGGTTAATTTAGTGCATGATGAAACCAGAAGATCAAGGAAACTTAGCTCCTCGTTCTGTGCCTGCAACCTAGGAGAAGCCTTGCAGAGAACATGGGTTGGCAAATAAACCGTGCACTCTGAAGACTTATATTTTTGTTCAACTTGACTTGTATTGGCTAACAGAAAAATAAAGAAAAAATATATAGGCACACGGAGGGAAGCTGGTGCAGCATACACTAAGAACCCAGATCATAAAATTATGTTTCTGGTCAACACTACAAATAAACTTGAGGAGTCCCCAGTCAGACCTCTTGTAATGCATTATGAAGGCCTTTTTCAAATACTTCCTTTTTAACTATCTCTAGATAATAGGAAAACAAAAAATGCAGTTCTTATACAATTTGTACATTGAGTCACATTTGCATTTAGTGTAACCGTAAGCCTTGGAAAACCTAGACATTTGCAGGTCTGTGATTCAAAACAGTTGAGACATGAATGTGCTTTTTAGAGGCAAGAACTAGACAGGTCTTTCTCTTGAAACTGTTGTAATATTTCTGACATAAGGCAATTTACAGAGGAGCCACAAAGCACTAATAAACATTGCCCTGATGAATATGGAAGATCATGCTGCGGAGCAGTTCCTCTGCTCTCTGCTTCAGTCCTGCATCACAAACGTGTGCAGATCTCAGCTGGGACCGAGTTGTGTGCGGCACTTGCATAAGGAAGGGACAGGGTCTGACAACTCCTAGCCTTTGGTATTTTTCCAGAGATAGGGCCACCTAACGTGGGAATGGTCGATGGTGGTGGAAGAAGCTTGTCTTGTGTGGCCTAAGGAATGTCACGCCATACGCATCCTCAGGAATAAAAACTAACGTGAATTCCTGCATGCCGCTAGGTCTCACACAGAAGTCAGAAACGAAGCTAGTATTTAAGGGACTTGTTTGACTGTACTAGCTCAGTACCTCAGTTGAAGATACGCCGGTGCCAGTCCGCTGAATGCAAAACTCAAGTCTAGCTAGAGAAAACCAAACTCCATCCTGGTTCCTAGCTTCTCTTTCAGAGGCGTCGTGTCTCCTTCTTGACTCTCTAGTTAAAACTGTGCTCCTGATGCCTTCCTACCAGCAACTGATCCAGAACTGACTCTTCAAGTAAGTTTGACTGTGTGGAGCAGAAAACCATCAAGAAGTGCCGATCAGAGCAGCTGTTGTTCACAGGGCTGGATTAATCATGGTGAGTTGGCTTTCAGCTCCTTCCAGCAGGCTGAAGGAGGATCTGATACGAGATGGATGGATGAACACTTTCTCTGGTGACTACTGAGCCGTCCTGAGCTCCATTCCTGACTCTTAATGAGTCTTCTCTGACTTCTCATCTGTCTGGGAAAAAAACGTGAAGATGTGATCTGACCTGGCAGTGAATCTGTGGTACTGTTCCTTCTCCTCTTCCTCCTGCTCTCTCAAAACCAGGTGAACCAATTTTGTTCCAGCTCTGAGGAAATCCACATCCAAGGCTGATACCTGCTTGGAAAAACTGCTGAGGTGGCATGGACTTTGGGAGGTAGGGAGCCTGAGCATAGCCATTTGCTGCTTGAATGGCTTTTTCCTGCTGTTTTTGCTAGCAAGGTCCATGCTGTCACTATGTTTTCGAAGAATGCTTTTGCTATAGCAGACAGTATGGAGAGTCACCTATGTAAAGCTGAAAGACCTTCATTTAAGACATACTTTTCCTGTGATGTTGAAAATAACACATTAAAGGCTTTTTTTCTCACATAGTACTGGACTGGGCAGCTAGAAGCTGCTGATACTGATGAAGAAATGCTATGACCTTACTCCTTATGTTTCTTACACAGGTTACTGCTCCTCCTGTGAGCCAAAACGCGTGTTTGTCAGTAAAAGCCACAGCCCAAATCCTGCAAGGTTAAGCTGTGCTCTCAGCTCGCTCTCCATTAAAGCAGGGGAGCACGGTTCATCTAGGAAGTTTCACCTCCTTGCTGGCCTTAAGTATCTCCCCTACTGCCTCCAGAACCTGCTCCGATTTGCATCAGTGCACACAAGGGTGTATTTGCCACTGGGGGAAACCCAAGGGTTTCCAGGGCAGGCTCTTGTTGAGCGCTGTCGGAGGGCTGTGCCTATCCGCCTTCCCGGCAGTGTCTCCCAAAGCCAAGCTGATTTACGCTCTTGAAACCATGGTACGTGCATGTCCAGCGAGGCTGCGTTTGTGCAACTCTTGCTCCTCCCTCTGGTAAGTCGGGGCCAGTCTCTCTCCCTCCCTCCCTCGGGTGGACGCGGGTCTGGTTCCAGCTGCTTTCTGCTAGGGGCCGCGGTGTGCTCGCTGCTGAAACCCTTTACTTGTTCCTGCAGGAGGTCACATCACTCAAAATACGCTCTTGGATTAGGTCACGGAACATGTTAGACCCCGCTTGCTTCTTTACTCTGCCCACCTGGCTGACACAAAATCCCAGGCACAAATACTGCACGCCGAGTACGTAAGGCCTCAGGAATAGGAAAACAAAAGGAGTCCCTGCAGCTGTGTGTCGGCAGCTTACCTGTGTGCATCCGACAGAAAAAACACTGCTGCTGCTTCTGTCTGGCTTTAAGGGGGCTTGGTTGTGACTACTCACTAGATACAAAGGGAGGCCTCGAAGCAACTGCATAGCTAAGGAAATTGAACGAGAAACTATTAAATCACTGGTTATTTTTACAACTTAATGATTGTAAAAATAGCTTAAATTACTTGGAATATTTTTTAATTGGAGGTATTAACCGTTTACCACTATCTGAACGGAGGGCTGTTGATTTGCTGTTTCTTTTTGCGTTATGAGCTGTGAGATAATGACAAGATAAATCTTTGTGGGTTTCCTCATTATATACGTATCTACATCAGAGCTGTGAAGTCAGAGGGGGAAGCTGCTATCACAGTACTGGCATGACACCGAGCCCTTCCCCAGAGCTAAATTCTGATGAGAAACGGGGTGTTGGGGAGAAGAGTACCACAACGGTAAGGTGGCAGAGACGACTGAAGCAGGATCATAATGTTCACCCCAGCAGTTAAAAAACCAAAAATAATAAAAGGGAGACCCCCCTCCCTCCCCCCAGAAGTCTGCAGTCCTAAAGTGCAATTACTTTTGTGCAGTCATGTCAGGCCAGGGATCAGACTGGATGAAGTTCAAAGCACAAACATCAAATGAGTGCCGTTCAGGATCCGAGGAGGAGGGGGGAAGTACAGAAAAGAACAACAGTTCTTAGGCATTCAAGTGCATCAAGAAAATAAATGTCCCTTTCTTTCAGAAGAAAAACAACCCCCAGTCTGGTGGAATCCTGGCTTTGTAGTCATGAAAAATATGTTTTTTTCATGTCTAGCTGAGAATGTCCCAATATGACACAGTACAAATAAACACCAAAGCAAGAGCTGGGGCGCTGGGATGTTTTTCCGGTGCCCCGCTGCTATACAGCCTTATTTTATTCTCCTCTGGTGACCCTTCAGATCTGGGTGCTGATGAAGCGCACTGAATTAAAGGCATCTGGTAGGAAGTGGCTCTCTTCTCTGGTCGGTCGGGGCTGGACCCGTCGCTTGGTCTCTGGCCATTGTACAGCAAGTACCTGCCCCGGGCATCCTGCTCCATTTTGAAGATTTCGTACTCGGTGTGAGGTAGGCGGATGCCGAGTGCGATGCAGCCGTTGGTGTGGGTGACGTCTTGCTGAACCCCAACTTGCCAGGACCCCTGTGCTCCGCACTCATTCCCGTTGAAGACATTGAGCAGCGAGGCTGTGGATATGTCCATGGGAGTGACCTTCATGTGATTCACTGTGAGAAAGGAAGAGGGGAGCTATTAGCAGAGGGACAAAAACAAAAGCAAAGACAACATGCGGATTGGGGCGTACCTGTGAAATCAGAATTGTCTCTCCTTGATCGTTCTTAAATAATTTTTCATATTGCAGGTGTGGCCAGTGAATCTATTTGCATCATTTTACGTCTTTGATTAATTGCTTCTCGCACAGAACCCCCCCCCCCCCACTCAGTTGAAGAAAACCTGATGGCCACATATCTCAGCCAGAGATTAAGCAGAGTTTTTCATAAATTCCAGACAATCCTTTACAGATAAAGCCTGGTTGGTTATATTAGGAGATGGGTAAAATTGGAAACAATAGAACTTGACTCATGTTTTATTACCATCTGTATTAATCCATAAGTAGGGCTGTTTATCATGTATTTTTCATCATTTTTTAACATCTGTTACCCTGTGAAGCTGATGAAATAATTAGTTCCAATTAGAAAATTTGGAAGGTGCCACAGCTGCACTGTCTTCCTATATTACCGGTCCTTTTTTGCATGAATTATAAAATATAGCTGAACTATAGAGATATGTTTTTTCTCATCTCTAAACAGTGGCTGCAGCTTGCAGTATCAAACATAGAAATGCTGCAGCTTCTTCAGTTCTAACCTGCCTGTATTTCAAAGGAGCTTGAGGCACACAAAGTTTTATTTTTCAGCCAAGTTTAAAAAGTTGGGAAAAGCCAAACTGAATGAGCCTATGGAAGCTGAACAGAGATTTTTCCTGGTGTGCATTTGACATCAAGAAAAGGGGATCTGAATGGATCAGTGCTGACCAAAACAGAAGCAAATAACTAGCCCTCATGCCTCCCAACACACCAAAATCCCAAATTTTCTTGCAGGTCATTTTGTAGTAAGATTTGTTGGGAGTTTTATTCTGAGGTTTTATAAACACATTCGACTCAATGGCTCTACGGTTCACATTATTTGCCCTAGCTGGTGTAAAAGGTAATTTATAGAAATTGAACCTGAAAGTTTTAGTAAAATGAAATTAGTGACCTTGATCTGTAAGGTAAGTTGGCATACCATAAACCACGAATTCAAGCAAAAACTAGATTTCATGGACCTGAGCTGGGACATGCTGCATGCAGCTCGAAAGAGCAAGTTCTGCCTCCTATGAAAATCCCAGATTAGTAAATTATTTTGTATAGTTAGATGCTTTCCTAAACTGGAGCCATGCAAGAAGCTTTGTGCTTCTCACATGGTAACTGAAATAAGGAAAAGAGCCCATAGAGCGCTTGGGGCTTCCAGAGGCTCCGCTGGGGCTGGTGCCACGGTGGGAGAGATGTTGTGTTTTGGAGATGTTTGGTTGTGTGAGTGGTTAAAGCCACTGAGCTCTTTCTAAGAAGGGTGCTGCAGGGCTGTTTGCACAGGAAGGCTTCTCAGCCGCAGGGACCTGGGTGGCATCAGCACTGAGCGCTGCTTCCCAAAGTACTTGAGGGGTTTTGGTTAGATATGTCTAGTCGTCACTGCGGTGGGATTAATCAGAGCTGTCTTTAGGGACATCCTTGCTCTAGGGACCCTCGGAAGCTGATGAAAAGACACATGCTGCTACGTCTGTCTTTGACACAAAATGATTTATACCACTTCAGACCTGAAATGCCTTCTGAAGGTGCTTTTTTCTCTCTGCTGAAGGATCCTTAGCACAGAGATCTAATCTTGGACACTTTGCTTAGATGCTTGAAGTCTGGCCACTGGACTCCAAGACTTAGTGATGCGAAATCTTATTTTCTTGTGCTCTACTTAAAGATCTCTGCCTCAAATGAGTATTGCTTCAGTGGCGTGAAATGCCATGCACCTGTATGGTTTGGCTGGGCGTTCACACAATGCCTGCAAACTTCCCAAGAAACTACTAACTCCTGAAAATGACAGAAGGAAATCATCAGCAACCGAATCGTTAAGAGCGAACTCTGCTCTGGTCTATAACTACGTGACCACCTCTGCCTGCCCCGTGTAGCAAGCCACTCTACCTTTGAACACAAACTCTGTGCCACCCATCACTTTGGATGAGTGCACTCCCCGGCTGTAGCGTCCCTTGGCGTAGATGGTGAAGGTGGGGTGCTTGCAGATGGGGTCGGAGTAGTGGTAGTAGTGACCTTCCCAGGTGTTGTTGTTGTCGTGGAAGATGAAGTGCCGAGTGAGGAAGAGGACCTCCGGTCGCACCTCGCAGCGCTGGCTCACCCACTCTCCGTGTAGCCCTATGGTCAGATCCGCCTTGGGGGGTAAGATGGGAGGATGGTGCTCATCCGACCGGTAGATGATTCTGCACGCGATGCACGTGCGGTCGTGGTTCTGAAATGAAGCAGAGAGAAACCCTCGTTAGGCATTATCCATGATACAGGGCAATGAACCAGGCTGTCCGTTTCATGCTGAAGTGACACCAGCTCCACATTTTAAGGAATACGTTGTCATTTCTTATCTTGTTAGTGTTCTCCTGCAGGTTCTTAGCCTTCAAAGCACCTGAAACATGCCACCATTTGGTTTTTTACATATAAGACTGCACAGCAGGAGAGCAGTTAAGAGATTAATTCCCTCATCTGCATTTATCTGAAATTAAGATTTTAGTTCAGCTTTTTATAGGATCGAGAAAAGGCTGTCTTTATCCTTCAAATCATACGAGAAGCCGGCAGATGGTAATTTACTGTGGTAGGGACTTGGCAACTCTTATGTTAGAAGTGAATACATTTGCTAAGCTCTTATTTTGCATCTGTCTTCCTTTCAGTTGTTAACTTTGGGTACTGTAGATAGACACGGGTGTCCTAAGGACGTTTTTCATTTTGGGCGGCGGCCTGGGAGAACAGTAACCAGCGATTTTAAACTTTTTCAGCTTTTCTGAGCTGTAACGCAAACCTGTCAAGTGTACCATGCGGCCAGCTGCCACCAGACATGGTGAAAGCTTTCTGGCCTGCTCTGGCAGGAACGGGGTCCATGGTGCCTGCCGGGCTTCACAGCGGGTCACCGCTGTGGGCTGAGCACCAGCCTCAGGCAGCCGGGTACCCCCAGCCCCATCTGTGGGTGCTGGGGCTGTCTTACAAGGGGCATGCAGGCTCAGAGTCCATGGCAGGAGGGAAGGGAATTTCACGCTGAGGCTTCCACCTCCTGACATCAGAAACTGAAACTACAGTGGAGATCTGTACGTTGTTCCTAACGCCGTTTCTGCCTCTGCAAGGTTTTGTCTTGTTGGCAAAAGAGTTTGGCCTCTCAGTTTTCAAACTGTATTTTGCATTTTTTCAATGGCAAGAGAGATGGCACCATTAACTTTTCTCTCTGCTCTGCTAAACCTTGAAGTAAGTTTTATGGACCAATAGGGGATTATGAAACTAATTTTTTAGCTCACTTCATTGATGACAAATAATTAGATCAAGCAGAATAAATGCCACCCTGCAAGGTAAAAGCAGTCTTTTCTGTTTTCCTGGTGCCTGTTTTGTGTTGGCGATGTGCTGTTCGTTCACATCTCGGGACCTGATGGTAGAGGCTTTCTAGTCAGCTGCCGACATGCAGAGGGGCTGCACCCTGAGCTGTAAGCAGGCTTATACTCGGAGTGAAGGGCAAAGACCCCTTGTACAGACAGCTTGTACCTTCATCTTTCAAGGCCATGCAATCCTTCCTGGAGAGAGGGGGATGCACTGGGTGGGTTACTCACATCCGCCTTGTTCAAGCTGCAAGGTGTTTTCCTGAGGTGCAATTCAGAGTGTACCGAGTTGAAGCTCCCTACGCAGCCATCAGGGAGACAGATTTATACAACGACTTTTTCTTTGCACCCCTTTCCAGCCCTCTTTTCTGAGATCTCTGTGAGCTCCCTCCATAACGTAAATGCTCATATTAATCACTTTAAAGTCCATGTGAGCTGCTATGGAGCCAGCATTTCTCCACTCACTGCCCTCAGCTCACAGCACACTTCAGGGGCAACATTTACACAACCTTCCTTAGTGCCCTGAGTTTGTCTCATGGTATGACCTCAGGTGGCTTCAGGGTCAACATACAACTCTTGCAATATATCCCTTTCACACATATTAAATAGGGTTTGTATTTGCCTCCCTGCCCCAGACCAGATGATAGACACCAAAAGTCAGTGAAATCAATGAAGTCTGCTGTTCTACATCCTTGGGATGTAGAATAATGGTCTATGTGCAAAATAACTATAAATGCTGTAGCTCAGGTTAATCTGAATCAGTGTTGGCCAACAGCCCCGCTCTGAGGAGGAGGTTGGACTTGGTGACCTCCAAGGGGTCTTTCCACCCCAAAACACATGGTCTTCTGGGAATGACATGTCAGCATGTTATTAACGTGGATGCAGTTCTCTCCCACTTATGGAGCTTGTTAACTAATTTTAAGGTACATTTTTCAGCTAAATTCTGCAAGTGGGCACAAGGGCCATTAGTATCGTAGTGAAAATACAAAGAACATTTACTTGAGTAATTTAACTGCAACTGGTGAAGTTAGGACAGATTTGTGCCATAGTAATTGACAGCAGAGGCTGGCGCAAAACACCTGGTTCTCCTGAACACTGAAAGCACAGATAATGCATAAGGACTGTTGAATCTGGGCTGTTTTCTGAGATTGCAAGTTTCGGCTTGGATTTTCTGATGGCCAAGAGAGGAACCAAGATCCCGTTATGTTTCCTATTTTGCTCTAGGTTTCTTCTGTGACCTTCCTGTGTGACTTACTTAACCTCATTTCACAGAAACACAAACAATTACAGGTCTTCTGTTTGGGACAGGACTGGTAGGAGGCTAAAGACACTGAGCTGTCAGAAAGCAGACAGAAATTTCAGGGACCTGGCTATGATTAAAAATAAAATAATAGTAATAATTATTATAAAAAAAATGTAGGTGTAGCTCTGTTCCTGGAACAAACCTGCAAATGCCAGCTGGCAGAAATCCAGTGTCCACCTTCCTCTTGCCTACAATAAAATCTCACCAGGTTTCATCTGCAA
The DNA here is from genome assembly GCF_000737465.1 of Haliaeetus leucocephalus. Classification (NCBI taxonomy): domain Eukaryota; kingdom Metazoa; phylum Chordata; class Aves; order Accipitriformes; family Accipitridae; genus Haliaeetus; species Haliaeetus leucocephalus. Next base: position 612,940 of record NW_010973443.1, on the reverse strand, counting down.
GCTCATTTGCGACTTATGAAACCAGTCTGTTGAACCTCTAGATCTCTTCAGAAGACATCAGTCTTTTTCTCCAGAAAGGGGTCTGGTTTACTGGGTGGCTTGCGGCTCAGGATTGCTGGGGGGCAGATGGCTGATAAATGGCCAAGAAACGAGTCGGTGCTGGGGAAAGGTGGGGACTGCCTTGGCACATCTCAGGCAGCAGCAGAGCCACCCTGTCTCCCTCGAGCTCCAACCATGAATGGGGATGCCCAAAGCTAAGCGTCTGCCCCATCTGAGGCAGCGCTGCTGGTGCCACAAGAGAACCATCGGATGAGGTGTGCGATTTCATTCACTGCCAACCAAAGAACTGAGGAAACACACATTTTTGAAGTGTAATAGAAATAACGCTTTTTCTTCTTGGAGATCTACATCCAAAAGATGCTGCCGCTGCCTTGCACGGATACCTGCAGTGATCCAGGCTGAGGGGTTGCTCTGTGGAAGATGCTGGTGTAGATATCAAGCACTTGTTTCTCCAGCATGGCTGTTCTGCCATGGGGCAGACTGGCATCGCTGCTCCCTAACACTTTAAGGGCTAATAAACTGCATTAATGACTAACTTTATTGCTGTGATCACCCCACTCACATAAAGTGAATCAGGACAGCGAGGGAAAGGCAGTGTTGTAAAACTAAACATAGCTTATGCAAGCTGAATTGGTCAATAGTAGGAGACGATTTCTGCTACAGTCCTTTCTCTAATGAAGTGAAGTTGAAAGCTTTTATCTCCCAGAGGAAACCCTGGCAGAGTAGTATGGCACTTTGGTTTATATTCACGGTTCCCTTTGAGGAGCCTGTCCTCCACAATCAGTTTGTGAGCCAAAGCAACCTGGGAACCAGTGGTTTCTGTTGTCCTTGTTCAAAACCTGAAGAAAACCGAACGGCAACCCAGCCTGTTGTCTTCTTGGTCTCCCCTGGCTGCTTGTGGGATTCCTCTGTTGTTTCTTGAGTCTAGTGGATGGACAAGAAGGAGATCTGTAATCAATCCTATTTGCAGCAAAATTACTTTTTGACTTTTTTGACCAGGAAGGACTATCAAGCATAAATGTTCTTTTTGCTGTTCTTCTAGCAGTGATTTTAGGTTTCATCTCTCCTCTACAACATTAAAAAACATGGGTATTATGAGTCAAGGCTCTGATGCTGGGCAGGGAGTACAATCATAGTTTGATGTCTTCTCCATCATACTGGGAGTGTAGAAGGTGCAGACCGGTAACGCCTGCAGCTGCTTAGTCCTTTGGCTGTGGCCAGCGGCAGTGGGCAGAATAAGGTCCATGGAGCTCCACAGTGGAAAAAAAAATCATAACTACACACAGCCTCTTTCTCCCTATCCAGGTTAGGTTCATGTCTTGAGGCATAAGGAGGAATTACTTCCTCAAACTTGTAAAACTCCTGCAGTGCAACTATGCCAGCTGCCATTACGCCGTGAGTGGAGGTGACTCCTTGGGCAAACTCAAGCAAGGTCCAGGTTAACTCACTGCTAAACTTCACTTTGATTTCTGTGAGTTGTCTGTAATTCATCTGTCTCCTTCACCTCTGCGGTCCTGAACTGCTGTAACTGTGTGCAGCGCTTCTAATTCCGAAGACTTTGCGCAACTCTGAAGGTCCAGCCAGCTGCACAGCTAAGAAACGTCCAGCTTGCCTGCCTGCCTCCTAGTCACTGATGGCGTGCCCGGACGAAGGGGCTGAGGTGAATGGGCACTTTTTGCAAGGGACAGGGAGTGCGACAGGGAGAGCTTGGGGCAGTGAGGAGGGAAGCAGCAGTGTCCCTTTCACAGCACCGAGACGTCAGGCTGGCTCAGGCACCTCACACAGCCATACCTGCAACACATCGCTTCCCTGAGACCAGCGCTTGAATCCAAGCCCACGCAAACCTTTTTTTTTTGCTGTGATACTATCTTTCACAGAGTTAGGAACTTCTTAGTGGAAGAATATGCCACATGTAAACTCCCTCGGTACAACTTTTGTCCAAGTAATGGACAAGGGAAATACTAGTTTTCTTATGAGGCAATTCAACTTAATTATGGAGTAATTTATGTTTAACAATTGCCTGTATTTTTCGCTGTTGCTTTTTTAGGTCAGCTGCTCTTGCCTCTTAATTACACTAGCTGAGGCTTTGCAAATCACTCCCTTTCCGTATGTCTCAGGGAAAGATTATTTTCTAAAAACAGACGTTCAAAGAAAATAGGGAACAGAGGTAGAGGACATTCGAGTCCAAACACGATTAAGTACTCTCTAATAAAAAGCTCATTTAGGCATGACATAAACTAAAAAGCAATAAAATGATCAGTGGATAGGACGAACATCTGTTCTATGTTTTGATTATCTTAGGTGTACAATGCAATATTTTTAATAGTGGTGTCTTGCTAGAAGGCCTGGCCCCTGAAATGGCTGCTGCCCCGTGACTGGAAGATCCCTTCCCGTGAAGGGTGCCTCCTTGCAGCTCTGCAACGCCAAGTCCATGGTGCCACAACTCCTTGCCCTCCTGGGTGTTTGTTTAAAGCCAATTTCTGCATTAATCCATGAGGCCATGTGGGCTGAAACAAGCCTGAAGCTCTGGCTGGAAACTCGGTTCTTGTAGTCAGGGAGAAAATAGTTTGTGATCTGAAAATTTCCACCAGCATTTTTCCTTATCCCTCCCTCCTGCTGCCTCAGCTGAAGCGGTAACAAGGCCAGAGCGCTCTGGAAGCCAAGCAGGGAGGTTTCTAATTAAAAAAAGCAAACAAGAATGAGGTTCCTTGATCTTTTTCCCAGTTGCTGTGGATAGTCAGAAACATAAACCCTCTCAGCACAGTTTAATTTTCTCTTAAGTTCTACGGGATTCTGTGGCTGCCTAGGACTAATTTGCCTCCAATAAATTCATAGTGGTTTTTATTGCCCAGGCCAAAAAACTATCACACAACTGGGATGCTCTCTGAGCAATGGTAATGAGCTTTGAGTAACACCTAGAAAGATCTTTTTGGAAGGTGTTCTAGTTTTCTTTGAACACCTTTGTATTTCAATGCTGTTGTTACAGAATGAGACATCTATGGACCAAACCCTTTTCAAAATGTACAGAAAATCCACCCTTTCCTTATGGTTCAAGCAGAAGCTGAAATCAATGCTTAATATTGAGGAGAGGACCTGCAGGAGGTACTGCAGGTTGTATTTAGGGACAAAACAAACAAGTACTAATAGTAAAGAGGAGGCTGAAAATACAGTTGTTTTTCAACTAAACACCTTGTTCAAACATATTTGTTCTGTCCTCTATCTATTCTTTATATCTTGAAAATGTGTCTCTATTTCAATGCAAAAATTTTAAAACACTATTTGTCTGAAACAGCTGAAATTGTAACTCAACTTTTCTCCTACAGAATAACAATAGATGACTAGTCTGATATTTGGCTATTTACATAATGGAAAACTTGCATGAAATTACACAGCAGTTTCCCAAAGTAATTTGGGAAATCAGCTCTCATCTTTTTATCTGGAGCCACTACACAGTGGACACATCCTTCCCATACCATAACCTGGTTAAGAGATTCAGGTATCAGCTCTGCCTCAGCAAGACGGAAAAGCACATGCTCTTCGCAGTTGGCTAGGCTGCCTTTGGACTCCTCCTCGCCCTCCTCTTCCCTGCCCATCAATGCCGAAGTCAAACCAAAACCCAACCCAAAACCCTTGGCAGAGCAGTGGCTTCTTTCTGTAATGCCTCCCTTGGGGCTCTGGCTTTTCAACTTTCACCTTTTACTCGAAACCAGATATTCAATGTAACTACTCTAAGTACACCCTTCCCTCCCTGTCCCCCACACCATTGCCAGTTGGGCCTGGTCTCTCCTCAAGGGCTGGTGGTGGCACCACCCTGCTCAGTTACAGTAATACCACGCTGAAATCACTTATTTCAAATTTCTGTAGCAATATCCTGCCTTATCGTGTCATGTACTGACATTAATAATATTTCTGCAACACTCTACTTCTGCGGAGTCCCCATGTCTGTGCTGTGGCTGTATCGTGGGAAGCTTGTTTGGAAGAGGCAGGTTCTCAGCTTATACAAAACCACCTTTGGCCAACCCTGATTTGCACTGGTTGCTGGTGCGTGGCAAGAAGCAGGTCTCGTTCATGGTTGGAAAAGGAGGACAGGTTGCATCTGGACAGTACCACGAGAAGCAAGGGCTAGCAAAAACTCCAGCACCCCCCTGGCTCCCTCCTACACTTGCCTATCACCCGGGAAGACGCTCCTGATCAAGCTGTGGAGCCCACACGAGGCAGCCCAGGCTCTGGTTGTTCACAAGGTCAGGTTGCTCTTGCATTGGGGGCTTCCCTTTTAGAGCGGGCAGCTTGTCTGATGTTGGCTGTGCAGTGTCACTGGATGGGCCATATAGCAGCACCTGGGTCTGGCATGTTGCACCCAGCACATCCTCATTGCAGGGTGATGTGTGGTGAGGGACCAGACATTGGGTTTCCTCAAGTGTGGGCTCAGGCCTGAACCGCGTGTGCAGTACAGACCTAACTGGTGGCCCAGGGTCCAACAGTTAGAAAAGCTGGGCTAGCAAACCCCTGCCATGTGAATGCATGTATTACCATGAGGGAAGGCACTGAAGTAGAGAGGAAAGGAAAGCCACACTTAGTAATGATCTCTCCCCCCCCCCCAAATACCATGTGTCACACAGGTAGGGCTAGATGGGACCGGACCAAGGCATGCCTGGTGAGGATGCTTTAAACCTCACCCCCTGAGAAAACCAGGTGCCAGGTTTTAGTAACTGAGCACTCCCAGGATGAGCACAAATGGACACCCTTGGGAGAACGTCAATGCAAGGACATGCTTCCAACTCAACCAAAAAAGTTGGATGGCTTTGTCTCAGACTGCCAAGGAGCTGAGTCCTCAGAAAGGGTGCTTTTATGAATTGCTCAGTGTAGTATCAAGCTCTGCTCCTCCACTGCTCTAGAATACTGCAGACCAAGACAACCCTTTAACAAACAGCTACAATCTCTCTCCACCACAAAAGTGATAATTTGCAGGCTTTCCATGACCTCATGTGAAGCTGAGTTGGCTTATGTGCATTAGGCTGGCTCTGGGGAGTTGACAAGCACGGTTGACACAGTTATAATTCAGCCTGCCAAACGGAATGAAGAATAACAAAGATTTAAAACTTTAATTAAAAATCTTGAAGCAAGTGAAATGCTGGAGAGAGCGGTAACTCCTTTGCAGGGTTGTCAGTTTGGGATTTCTTTTGGTGGGGAACAGAGGAGCTGCAAGCAGGAAGGAGGGTGGAGATATGTTCAGATTTATCTGCAAATGCGTACCATATATTTTAAGATATTGAGGAATGGTTTTTATTAACTGCTCCCATGAAGGGAAAGATAGTGAAGGAATCTGAAGGCAATACCATTACACAATTGTCTGATCTATGATGTTGATTCTGTTGCACAACCCTGCATAAAACTGAAATAAACACAACCGACATGAAATGCAAAAGTCTTCTGGTTGTTCTTTTCTGATGTAAACTACTTTAGCCTGGGCAAAAGGCAAGAACAAAGAGAAAACCGGCCTTTTTCTCAGATGAATGTGCTTGCATGTCACCTATCCCATTAAAATGATACTAATTTATGATGACATGAATATTTTGGGGAGTATCAACAAAAAAATTCCTGGAAAACCCAAAGGGACAGCTTGAATGTCCATCTTCAGGAACAGAGTATTCCAAAATAAAGCTGCCTTAGGTGCTTATTACACCTTTAAAAAGCAATCTATATAGCCCTATGAACCAGGTAGCAATATTACCAGCCAGTCCTCCATTCCTTCTTACAAAAGATGAAGCAATTGTGGTTAGATGCCCACAACAAGGAAGGTGTCAGTAATTTAGATACATCTGTTGAGTTGATCTGAAGGCCCGTGTTTTATTTTGCTAGGCTGAATAGTTAATTTTGATCCCTGGTACTATATTTGTAGCGGGGCAGGCTTTTACTGCAGTTGCAGAACAGACAGTGTTAGTTAAACCAACAAAGACGAACAGGGTTTTAAAAGCAACGCTTAGCTTTTGGAAGTTCACACAGAGCATGAAAACCAACCTTTTGCTTCAGCCCTTGCCTAGCCCTAATGCTGGTGTAGGCAGTAAGTGCAGAGTGGCCCCGTCAAAGTAGCACTCTTCTGAAGGGCCACGGCCAGCAGCGCTGCCGAGCGCAGCAAGGACCAGCCTCAGCTAGAAGCTGTTCGCTTCTCTTATCTCTGCGGGGCATCACATGCACTGTCATTGTTCATAAACCTGGAATTAACCTATCTGAACATTCTTCTGAATATCCTTTCTTCGCTCCCCGTATAATTCCCTAACCAAGAGTCCTTTGCAAGTAATAATGAACAAAACAAACCCTTCGAGTATTGGCTTCATCTAGAAGTCTAGTGGCACTACTCTGGCAAACAAAGGAGTTTTGTCCTCCAAAATTACACTTCTTGGTTGAGATAATGTTTTGCATAGTTCTCTGAGGCGCTTCATATGTTTAACACCTATTTATTAACTTATGTTTGCATTTCCTCCTCAAGTACCTAGCATTCCCCTATAGATGAAGTCACTGAGTTTCAAACAGATGACTCAAATTTCAAAAAGCACAAAAAAACTTGGCACACTTTGTTCTTTCACCACCTGGCTAAAGGAAAGCCCAAGCACCAGCCTCTGTATGTTGAATCTGTATTAGCTGCAAATGCCAGGTGCTGCTGGAAGTCAGCTCCCAGCCGCGAATACTTGTAATAGAGAATCAATCCATTGGAATTGTTTTTTTCAAGGGAAAATGATTACTGAAGGTGTGCAGCCAGTGAATGTTTGAGCATGGCAAGGGCAGAAGGAACGTTATCGTAGCACAGTTTAGGCTTCTTGTGATGTTCCAGCCTTATTCCTAAATAATGATCTAACTAGAATGACCGTTCATCACAGCCCTGCTCTGATCTTTCCCGTTACTCTGTCAGATGATGAAATAGCACAGGGAGTTCTTTGTTTACAAAGCGCTATTACTAAGGCAATTACATGTGAATTGAGTGTCCCAGTATTGCTGTTGTACACATTTCCTGTAGTTTTAGAGCAGATATCTCTGAAAATATCTTCTCCTTCTGCATAGCGAACAAATACTGCATTCAAGCCTTCCTTCATGCTGCAAATGATAGAATGGTTTAGGTTGGAAGTGACCTTAAAGATCATTCAGTTCCAACCCCCCCTGCCATGGGCAGGGACACCTTCCACTAGACCAGGTTGCTCCAAGCCCCATCCAACCTGGCCTTGAACACTTCCAGGGATGGGGCATCCACAGCTTCTCTGAGTAACCTGTGCCAGTGCCTCACCACCCTCACAGTGAAGAACGTCTTCCTTACATCTAATCTAAATCTACTCTCTTTCAGTTTGAAGCCATCACCCCTTGTCCTATCACTACATGCCCTTGTAAGAAGTCCCCCTCTGGCTTTCCTGTAGGCCCTCTTTAGGTACTGGAAGGCTGCTACAAGGTCTCCCCAGAGCCTTCTCTTCTCCAGGCTCAACAACCCCAACTCTGTCAGCCTTTCCTCATAGGAGAGGTGCTCCAGCCCCCGATCATCTTTGTGGCCCTCCCCTGGACTCCCTTGAGCCGGTCCATGTCCTTCTTATACCAAGGACTCCAGAGCTGGATGCAGTACTGCAGGTGGGGTCTCACCAGAGCAGAGCAGAGGGGCAGAATCACCTCCTCAACCTGCTGGCCACGCTTCTTTTGATGCAGCCCAGGATACAGTTGCTTTCTGGGCGAGTTTATCAAGTTCCTCTGCATACAGTCCCTGTATGCATTTGTAAATAAGGTGTGATTTATGACCAATCAGCCAGGCTCCTTGGTGGTGTCCTAATCAGGAATATTTTGTATAATACGCATGATGATGGCCAAGCAGTTCCCCTGCCCTGCCCCTTCCACCCATGTGCTGTCATGCTGGCTAAAGCAGCTGCATGTGCAATAGCTTGAATCCCTTGATAAACTTGCACTGTCGAGAGACATCAAAGATGTTCAGCCCCTTTCATCAGCAAGTCCTAATTGATATCTTGAGCACAGCTAGAGGACTGCTAAGATAGATCTATACAGTGACCTATTCATCAGCTGCACTCAGGAACTTCCATGTATTTTACAGGAGGAATTTGTTTAAGGTATGCTCTTATCTAAGAGAATTCATAAAGCCTTAAGAGATGACATATTATATATTTTTAAAAGCTCCCTGATTTTATATGAACACTTGAGATACGGTAATCTGTGAATTTATTGAGATTTGTAGCTCAGCATAAAGCTGTCTGGTTTTTGGACAGCCCTTTTGATTTACCATCCTGTGGTGAAATCGCTGCAGGAATTTGGAGAAAGTCCAATTCTATTTGTTTAAAGTCCTGATCATGTGGCTTTGGCATTCCTAACATATCCAGCAATCATTTGCTTTTAATTACCATTCATTTCAACCACGTAAGTAATGAATGTGGCTACCACATCCAACTTACAGGCTGTGTAAACTCTTGAGCTGGGTGGAACTTTCTTCTATATAGAGGCTTAACTATAACTTAAAATGTGAATCCTCTTAACTTATTTTAGGCAGGCCTTTATAAGTTTAAAATAAAAATAAATAAAAAGGAAATGAAAAAAGCCTTAAATGAAAGATTCCACACAATACACCTGATTCACTTCAGAAGCAATTTCCTGGCCTCCCCAACCTCTTGGTATGACTGTAAAAACCTTAAAAAACCAAGTTGATTTAACGTTTCTATTTATTCATGGTGTCCAGTTTCCAGAGGAGTCTGTGACTTGTAGTTTTAAACTCAATTTAGCATTCAAACTCATTTTCAGCTGGGTCCCAGTGGAGCAACAATTAGAAAAGGAAAAGAGTTCAAAGAAGAAGGGTTATAACCTTTCAACGGTATGTTTGCCTGGAATTTAAAAAAAAAAAAAAAGCATCTCTATTACTATTCTTCCTACATTTGGCAAACACTAGGTCAGACAGCCCGGTTGAGAACCTGCTGGTATAGAAAACTTCACGGTTGGGTACAAACCAAGACCCAGGAGTCTGTCATGGCAGCCAAGGCAAAGGTTTATTTTTTAGGGGTATTGTTATTTATATTGTGCTGAAAGCCTGATATCAGCAGGCCCAACTTCTCTTCAGAAATCTCAGATTTAATAATCTGAGCAAGAGGAACCTACCAAAAAACACGGAGAGAAGCTGTGCTGTTGCACACTTAAAACTTGCGTTAATCCTACGTATCTCTTGCTGTTGAAGGCTCCAGCTGAGACTGGTGTCCCAGCAATCCGGACGCTGTATACATACATTGTGGGAGCCAAGCAGACCATGCAGGCAACAGCTGGAGGAGGAACAGAGGTAATGTAACCTGTCAGAAGTTGTAACTGGCCAAACTGGGAGTGGAGCCATGGCCTGCAAGTCAGGACCTGGGCCCCCACTTATTAAACTACAGCGGTTTCACCACGGAGACCTGCAATCTGTAAGTATTTTGGTGTACTCAAAGTTAACCTGAGCGTTCTATAGTAACAGCACTTTCTGTAGCCAATAGTACTGTTGTGAATGGGCTTCCAGTGTCATAAATTCAGCCTCAAGATTCAGCCTCTTCCAAGACCTGGCTACCAAAATCATATTTGGAAGCACTGTACTTCATGACTACCACTGCTAACTAGTTGGCTTGTTTGGTTTTCCTCTCCCCCAGTTCCTGTAAATAGCCGACGTGGAAGCCTCCCCTGGGATGCGCCCTCCAGGCTCTCCCCAGTGGGAGGGCACGGGTACCCCCGCACAGGACCTGCCCCGCCGGGCACCGGGCACTGCGGGATAACGGCGTGCAGGGCAACTCCGGCAAGCAGCCTGAGGCTGCTCCTACCTTCCACATAGAGATGTCACCTGCTCAGGTCAGAATGGATCGGCTCATGCCTGAAATAATGGGCTTTGTGAACACAAAGCAGAGCTGCAGTGCTCTCACAGTTTATTTAGCTAACCTGGCTCAAGAAAGAGACCTCTGAGGCAAGACTTGATCCTTTAAATTTGACCATTATATTTTAGAGGCATTATATTTTAGAGGGAAAAAGTGATGCTATAGTAGCAGAAGAGACAGGCAGGAAAATCATTACCAGTGTGTCCTTAAAATTACAGCAGACCTGGACAAAAGTCTTATTTTTATAAAGCTGGTTGATAGTACACCTGAACATTCTGACTGTAATGAAATTACTACAAGGTAGAAGTGTAAACATTTACTATGTTATCTATCAGCCCATAATAAGACAACTAGATTTGACCAGAAAAAATTAATCAGCTAGGGTGAATTAAATCAAGATTTTCTCTCTGTTTCACATGGTCAGAAACAGATCTGCAATATTTTCTAGAACAGATACAACATATAGCTGGTGTCAGATAATTTGTACCTACAGATACCTGCAAGGAAGAGATTTAGGAAAGAACCCTCACTCCCAAACAAGCAAAGGGAAAGTCGATGTACTTGTTTGAATTAATTAAAGAAAAGCAGAATTTTGATGAGGAACATGCATGGTTCATCTGCTGCTGCTGAAACTCTCCATTTTGGGAAGATATGTTTAAAAAGAAAACACAAATTTGTCCTTGGTCACTTGAAGAGAGCATAAGAATGACAGAAATGACAGCAGCTTTCATACAGAGACACGGTTGACTGTGGATTAAAATTATCCCTAGGCCAGGCTATTAAAACGATTAAAGGCAGATCACGTAAGGTCCTGAACTATTGAAATTTGATGTTCACAGGAGGCAGACGCAACCCAGGGCAGATGTTTTGAATGGAAGGGAAAGCCAAGGCTTTCTTATCAAAACTCTCCCCTCCCCTGTTGTGTTTCTTGCTATCGCTGATAAGCTGTCGCTGATTTTTGGATCGGCTGTGATGACACGATTAAAAATGGTAATAACCCATTAGCTGGAAGTGATGCCGTGGCAGCACCCAGCTGGAGCACACCGACGGCAGTGGCACGCGGCAATGTGGTTCCAATCGCCGCCTGCCTTTGAAATGTCACCAGGAAAGATCTATAGACAGTCCTCCTGCTACAGGCCATCAGTGTCTACTCTTCCCGTTTGATTTTTATTTAGCTTACTACGGTTTGATCAGTTCCCAATGAACCTGAGGGCACTTTGAGGCCCCTTGGAAAACTGAATTACCAAATGGAATTAGAGCCCCATTCAAAATTCACCTGTTTTTCATTTCATTAATGTGCGTGCCTGCATCTGGATCCACGACCTGCACAGCCCATCAGTTTTTTTCCCCTTCATGCTGCGCCTTTCATGTGTCTGCCTTCCAATTTCCTCTTTTTCTCTTCAGGTTATGGATCACCCAACTTCCACATGCTGATACAATTCGATTTCCTCTCTCCCTGGCATTCCCGCAGCTATACAAGCATCCACTGATGCCTGTTTCTCTTCTCCTTTCTCAGTCTTGTATGACACTTTCTTCTCAGCTGCTAGCCTACAGCCCTGGTCCCAGCCAGCCCTATCCCACCTCTGCATACAAGTCTTTGATTCTGTCTTCAGGGTGGCCTTTACGGACTTTAGCTCGTCAAACTACTTCTGCGTATTTGATGCAGTCACATAAACCACAGCAAAGTTACTATTCTCACAAAATACGTTCTGTGACCTTTTGGTAATTGGCTGCATCATCTATCAGGCTGCAACAGACCTCTTATTTTAGAAGCACATCTGCATTTTAGGTTACACTAGTGCACTGACTCAAAAGAGCTGAACAGTGTGGGCTTTGTCACTAGTATCTTAAAAAGAGGGCACATATACACACGCACGTACCTTGGCATTTTGAAGAGGAGGCTGGTAACTAGATGGCCGATAGTACCTCCTCTGAGTAGCGTCAGTATGAATGTCTCCAAGAAATAGCTCCTCCACGAGGTGGTCTAAATTGTGGTGCAGGTACTGCTTCTCCACACGGATCAGCTGGAGTTCGTGCATGGCAAAATTCAGAGCTTTGGTGCATTCACGGCCGTTCTCTTCTCTCAGCAAATCGTAGCTGACATCCTGCTCCCAGGGACTATCTTCTGGTATAAATCCAGGACACGTATGGTTCACCAGCTCACTTAATTTTTTGGCTACTGCTTCATTATGGCATATGATCTGTATGTTGCGTAGTTGATAATCAGCTTCAGTACCCCCTCGGATGATCCAGGATGCTTGGCGGAGACGTATTTTGCCACGTATAACTAAGGTGTAGATAGGGTTTGTGCAGCGATTGCCACCGTAATAAAACTGATAGGCCTTAAATGTATTATTGTGGTAGAACCTGTAAGATCTTGTGATGAACTCTGGGCCTGCTCTAACTTCGCAGCTGTGGGAAGACAGAAAGTGATGGAAACAAAATTTTAGCAAGGTGGCACATCTTGCACTGCAGGTAATAAGAGTGAGCAAACCCACGTGGGTCCACAGAGACACTCGGGTGCTAATGTCCCTTTGGCATGAATGGGAGGAAATAGGAACTAGGCATCTGTGGCCTGCCAATTAACCAACAATTTCCTCTGCTGTTAATGCTGTTATTAATATACTGCTTCATGGTGATCAAAGGGCTTTATCTTTGCAGGTTTAAATACTTCGAGCCATGTTTTGCTTTTTCTTTTTGTCTAGGGACCACCATGTGACTCAATTCTTCTCTGAAAAAAGTAGCAGCTTATTAAACATCTATTCTTCTCTTTTGCATGGTAGATTTAGCATAAGGACATCAGAAAGTAAAATGCCAAACGTCCACAGAACAGTGGAAAGAACTGGCTTCTATGCTGCTGTAGAAGCTTCTTAGCAGAGCTCCACCACCTCTGGTCTGCAGAGGACGTGCAGGATCGTGTCCTCAGCTTTTCCACACACTTTCAACAGGGGTGGCATTTAATGCAAACTTCTGACCATTAATGCAAAATTTCTATTTGGCTTGAATTTGGACCATGCAATATTCAGGGTTGGGGGGGGGGGGGGGGGGGTTTTTTTTGTGGTTTTTTTTTTTCTGAAAGTGTAAATGGCAGTTTAATTCCACTTCCTGTAGAAAGTCATTTTGTGCCTTCAAACTTGTCCCCCTTGTCACATCCACGCTGCTTAACGTAAATATACTCCTTTCCGTTAAAAAACCCCAGTCTTTCCTACTACAAGTCACTTCAAATAACCATGTGAATATTGCCTGCTGAGACACAGAAAGCAAAACAGCTCTCTGAATTACAAGTTATCATGTATAGAGGGTAATAGAACTGGTGAAATACAGCTTCTTAATTCCTTTGCTAATAAAACCTGTGCTAGACACATGCTCTGAAAACAAGGACCCATTCAATGGATCTAATGCACCTAGTCAAAGATAGTACAATATTATGTTTGAATAAGCATCCATTTTGGCAACTTGTTGGGCTCCTTCCTATTCAAAGAGAGATTTAAAGATATTTCACAGCATGCTGTTTAAAATCCAGACTATAAATTGATTCATCAAGACAGCTTTATAGCATGCTATTCTCATGTACATAACGCTGCTCCTTCTCCTTTTATGCATAAACATATAGAAAGCATCTGGAATTTTGAGCATCACCTTATTAAAGAAAATACTTCCCTGCTGCTTAAAGTGGGAATATTCATCCTTCCGTCTCTGCTTCCTTCTCCTCTTCTCTTCCACATATATCACTCAAGCATCTTGTTTTATCTTTCCTTACCCTGTAGAGACCCAGTGTCCCTCAATATTAGGGGGCATCTGCACAGTGATCCGGGCTCCATTGTGAAGGTGTTTCAGCATATGATGACACTGTGACTCCTTAAAGGCCCTCCAGGCACTCTTCTCCAAGGACCGAGGGTGGGACCTGCTGTCCGGGTGAAGAAGAGCAGAACCTTCTCCCAGCCCTGTGATAGAAAAGTGTAAATTATCATGAGACCCTGCTGAGAAGGGCTTCAGCACAATAAAGGAGGTCGTGAACATCTTGTGTTGAACGACACTTAATCACATTGTTATGTGTCTGGGAAAGTACTGTTTACATTTCTTTTCTCATCTTGAAAATAAAAAATGGGAAGCTCTTCCTCTCTGTCAGCCCACTAATAATCCACTAATTAAATTTGCTTTATGAAATACATTGGGGAAAAGGGCTTGAACCAAAGTGTTGCGTTTCCACACTCAGGAGATGAGGCTCTGAACCTGAATTTTATAGACACCTCTATAATCTCTGGTCAGGACAATCAAAAACTTGGACCTTGAAACTTTTAGAAAGTTGCATCCAGATCCGGACACAAACTTTGTGGTTTCAGCCCACCTCTAATTTGAACGCTTCTATAATAAACTTGCAAATAAAGACTACTCTTTAAAGCCAAGAGAAAACAGATATTAAAAGCAAAGCCTCTGCACACAGGAAGCCTCTGTGATGACTGAGGTGGTCAATTAAAGGCAGATTCTGCTATTTTTATTTTAAAGGAGAAAAGGAATTTCAAAAGCTAATTTTATCTCCAGCACACAGTAATTTTGGTTTCTAGTAATGTATACATACAAACCTAACCAGCGCACTCTCTACACAATATTAATTGAACAAAATGAATATGTAGCTTCAGAAGGCATGCATCTTTACTCTTTTAGGCACAGCCTGCTCTTACATATGTTGGAAAACATGGATCAAAAGAAAAACACACATCTAGAGGGTAAGAGGTGACAAACATGAACCTTACATAATGGGTTGGAAACTGTATTACTTTGCCAGAAGGAATTTAAGAACCAGCAGGCTATTAAACAAATACGGGGTGGGGTGGAGGGTCTGGTTTTGTGCCTGGGAAGTCGGGGCAGCCGTCTTGGGAGAGGGATGTCTCGCTAACACATGCTCCCAGGGGCAGGGTCTGGGATTCACCCCCATCTCTTCTGGTGCTCTCTTGGCTGACGTGGCTCAGGAATGGGCTGGTGGGGATCACCCAACACCACAACCCTACACCGCACCAAGCCGCCCAACACAAGACCCTATGCTTTATTTCCCAGGCCCCATCTAACACTCAGGCACATGCTTGGGCAGCACACAGCATCGCTACAGAAATTACAAGAAAATCAGTATTACTTGTTTTTAGGTAGACACTGTTTCAAACCTTTGCACTTCCCTATCACGAGAAAGAAAACAGTGTCAGTGATTCATTATGCTGGCTAGGTCTTAGATCTTCCGGAAGAAATTTGGGTAACATATAGGAAAATGGCATTGCTAAAAATATAAATACATGCCAACCATTTAAAAATAGCAATTCCTAAGCTAAACAAAGGCAAGGACTTATGCAGTAGGCAGGGTAAAGAACTGATCAGAAAGAATACAATAAATACCTGAATGTAAACAGGGCTCACCACTGAATGATCCCAAGATTTAATGAGATCAGTGAATACAACCTCACAAAGCCTTTACTGGAAAATCTGGCAGCTTTGTTGCAGGTTACAAACAATTCTTCGATGTGAAGGAGAATTTACAGCCTTACTTTCTAAAAGGTAATAAATACTAGAGATGCTTTGATATTTGAGCACACCATCTGAGATGCCCTTAAAGGAGCCTATTTTCAGGGAGTCAGTACTTCTCCCTTTCTGGAAGTCAAGGCTTCTCCAGTGTTTCCACATTGCTTAGCAGAGTCACTCACATTAGTGTCACACAACCCCCATTCTGCAGCCAGAAACGGTACGGCCGCTTCAGAAATGGTAGGGCCATGGCAGGGTGATGCTCTGCTTGAGCTGACTATGTCTTTGGATAGGCAGGATTTACCAGATCGGGTCCATGCTTCATGTATGTGGCAGCACAGCAGCTCTGTACTGTGCCGTGTCTGCAGCCCATTGCACCTGGAGCAGCACTCAACACTCTCAAAAACTTGGGCTTATTTGGTTTATCTGAAACCTTGTGGGTATGGGGTGGGTATCACAGGCCTTCATGCCACCAGGAGAATAAGTGCAGCCAGGTACAGGTGAGCTTACTAGTATATTTATTTTTGTCCTTACGCACCACAGCTGGTGAGAACTTGCCTTCTAACACCCTTCTCCATCTCTAAGTCTCCACACACTCAAAAAGCTCACATTACTTCAGCATCCAATTCTGAAATGGAGTGAGCGCTCCTGTCCACGGGCTCAGAGTATCTTTTGGGTCAGAAGTGACACCTCCTGCAAGGTACCTGGTAGAGGCTGTAGCCATCAGTACCAACTTGCAACAGAAACATAGCTGTTGGGATGTCTCCTGCAGACAAATTACCTTGCACTTTGAAAATTTACATTTCCACTTGAAGTTGCTAAGTGTTTGAAATCTGCCATCAAGAGGAGGTTTTGAAATGGTTCAAGTGACTATTTCCAAGGCATATTTATTATACCACTTGCTTTTAAGCAGTTGTATACTGCCTAGCTCATGTCGTATGATTCATGAATACAGACGCACTTAAAAATGAATGATTTATTCGTTTAAACATACTTGGGCATTTCATTTCTCCAAGAAAAAATCCTTCTGTGGGAGGATACCTACCATCTTGTATGTACACATCTCAAAGGAGAGAATGCAGTAACCACATTATACGTTCCCAATTATTCCCTGGAGGAAATAATGAAATGAAGGGGTTTTTGAAGAGGAGTCAAACTTTATGTGGTATTATACAGTGTCTTTTCTTTGCTACAGCTCAAAAGCAACTGGGTCTCCGCTCTCCCTGTCACATGTATGTAGTTCTGTCTGCAACTTGCTAATGATAAACTGTAACCGGTGGAGGGAAGGGAGATTTGCATGGATAGCCTGAGATCTGTGCCAGCGAAGAGCGTATTTGTCTGGGACTCTATCCATCCAACTGAGACAAATGAGGGCAGGAACAAGTTTAGGTAATCAAGACAGGCATGAGAACATAAGGAAGGCTGCAGCGACAGCACAAGGGATGTAGAAAACACACACATGCTAGGCAACATTACATAAATAGGACGCGAATATCAAAATATGAATTACAGTACAGAATTAAAAGGCAGTGATGGGACCTTGTTGCTGGGGCAAGGAAACGCTTAATTTAGCACAGGCTTTTTCCTTACCAAGTAAACATTGCAATGCTTTTGTATTTACTGACACACGCCCGCACATACAGCTACCATACGAAGGAGCCCTAACTCCTCTTTGTACCGCCCGAAGACAAACGCCCAGACCGGTGACATGCTGCCCATGCTGGGCAGTAAGCCGAATGCCACCTTCCCGCGCTCTTCCTCGCAGCAGGTCCCCCAAGGCAGCGCGGCGTCCCCCGACTCCGCTCCCCCCCGGCAGTGCACGAGGTCTTCTGCAAAACGGAGGTCCGGCGGGGATGATGTCACTGATCTTAAAAGATCCATTCGGCCATATTAAATGGGACATGGCTGGAAGGCTCAAGGTTAAAACGTGCTTTTGTGAAACTGGGAAAATAATTTCATGGCTCTTTAAAGCCCGCTTTGGAGCCTAGAAGCAGTTGCGACATAGCTGGAGCCGCTACTTTCATTCAAAGAGATCCAAGTCTGCTATTGTCTACAGCACAGACAGTGCTGTAGGTTTCAGTACCTCCACGCCACATAAGTATCTCAGACTCTAACTGACCGATTTTTAATTTTTTTGTGTGTTCTGAAGGAATCTTACCCACTTGTTAAAAAAAATTTAAAATAAAATCCACCATGTTATTACTCAAAAGCGTGACAGACTTCAAACAAAAAGCAGTCTTCGCTTGAGACTAACAGCGCTAATTCTACAAAGCCTCTGGTTGGCTTTCACTTTAACCACACCAGGACCAGAGGGCATAAGATTCTATCACCCACCCCATGGTGGCTGTTTACACAAAGAAGCAAGTCCAAAAGGAAAAGGAAAATTCCAGAATGCATCAGAAATGCCAGCTAGAAAAACAAAGCAAAACAAATGCATTTTCTGATGAGTTGATATCCAACTTCTCTTTCGTAATCAAGCCCTAGCAGTGTAGATCGCAGCTTTAGCATCAAACTAATTGAAAATAGCGTAAGAGGTGCCACAGCTAGCAGGGGATCCCCGCCCAGGCCCTCATGGATCATGCTGTACAGGGGCAGATGCAACATCCACCTGAGTGGGGAGGTGAAGGTCTGCGCAGCTGCCGCTTCAGCCAGATGTGGACAGGAGCACGCACCACACCAAACAGACTTCGGGCTGTCAGGTTCACCTGTAAACCTGTATCTGATGTGGGAACAACCATTCAAGATAAAAAATAATTGGTAAGGGAAGGTAGGTTACTTTCAAGTTCTTCAAAGCTTTCTGCATGTAGCTGGGAGTAAAACACAAATCTTAAAAAAGGCAATCTGCTGGCAGCTCGTTACCCAAATGCATTTCAAAAATGGCTATGACAAAGCTCTCCGCCAACACTTCTACAAAAACCTGCAAGCTGCTAGAAAAATTGTTTCAGTTTCCTGAAAAACAGTATGCAAATAATGTACAATTGCAACACAGATAATGATAAGTAGAGTTGTGCTTGAACACAAATTCTTATAATTTAATTCATCCCTAAACACCCCAGCCAAATTCTGTTCTCAGCTATGCCAGATTGCAAAAGTATAAAACAAGTAATCTTAAATCTTAAAACTGCTTAGATTTAATCAGTTTAATGAACACCTCTACCAGAATCTAAACCATGGCTTCAAACGTGTCCAAGGGTAGCACTTCAAACTAGACCCAAAGCTACTACTAGGTGTTCAGCAGGTTCACCTTTTGCTAAATGGGAGAATAAATGTTACCTGAAAGTAGGATTCAAACCTGGATTTAGATTGGGCTTGCTCAGCAGGAACCACTTCACTTTTTCTTTCATGTATAGCAAAGTAATTCCAGAAGAGCACAATTTTATTACGAATTAAAACAACCTCGAGTGATAGTACAAATTCAAAATATGCGATGGCTTCATCTCCAATAGAAACATTTTAACATTTGCGCTTTACTTCTGCAGCAAACTCGTTTCAAGTTAGAACTTGTTTGAAACCTGAAAAATCTTACAACAGATAAAGAATAATTGGCTGGATTAAGTTTATAGCTCTCCTTATCTGGGCAGTTGCCCTGCACAATTAAATAAATAGACATTTGAATTACACTCTTCCTTGATGTGGGATAGGGTTAGATAACACCCATGACAGGCTTTTAGCTACAGCGCAAACTTACGTAATTGCCATGGAGAATATAATGTCCTGTTACCAAGCCGCTGTCTGTGTTTACCAGTGTTTTCCCTGCACTTCAAACTTCAAAGAGTCCTCGCGGGATTGGGACCTAAATTAGCTACTACAAACAAAGAGGTTGGGAAAGGAAAGCTGGAGTTTATGGCCATGGAAGCAGACAGGACAGTGATTTCCTTTCACATGTATCTGTTGCCTTTCTTGTGCATACCGAGCATCCAGGTACAGCTTTCAAAGAGACATGAAATGAATGTTTCAGTGTGGCAGATTCGGAAGAGAGATCTAAAGCATGTTGAGATGGGATAGCTAAAAAGAAACTCCTCCAAGGCAGACAGGCCCAGCACTGAGGTCTCCGTTATCCTACAGTGCGGTCCTTACTCAATGCCCCGTCTTGGAAGAGGTGAGAGAACCAAGCGCCAAGCAGTTATGCAGCTGATAACCTCTGTTAAGCTGAAGTTCAGCTCTTAACTGGGATGACTGCTGCTACCTGTGCAAGGTGAAACACCACTGCCTGCAGCATGGGCTTCTTTACGAAGCCATGAAGGGTTAAAGCCCCCCCCCCCCTTCAGGGCAGCAGGGACTCTGCCACAGGCACAAGTGGGTGCAGCCCTGGGCCCCAAGTGCAATTCAGTATCGCCAGTAGTTTGGTCTTGCCGTCTTCGAAGGGAACGCCTGCCCTCTGCCAGGGACAGACCTCTGGCCTGTCCTCCACCCACACCTCAGCACCAGGACTTACCCAGGTGGAACTGCCCCTGATGCCGACGGGACTCGTGTCCAAGTAAAGACAATGCTAAACAAGCTCACTACGTATAACCCGACCCTCTATCAGCCCTGCTTAAAGCGTCATGTCAGTAATAAAATACTAACCTTGCCTAGAATAGCTGAAGGTACTGGCCTTCAGCGTGGTCAAGGCTAGTTTGGGGCCTCATCACCTGTCAGCCTACCTCCTACAGAGCCCCGAAACTGTCCTTACTGCTCACACCACCTACACTGTGCCACTGCTAGCGCACAGTCAAGCTGCAGAGATGAGTGAAATCAAATTTACACTGATGAAATTGTGAATAACGTTGAGTGCACCTCCTAACTCTCGCTGAAAACTCTACAAATCTGACACTAAGCAGTGTGTCTTCCCCTCTTTCTCTCTGTATTGTCTTCCAGATTTCCAAATGCAGTATTTCACCGAGGGAACAGATCACATATGCCTCTAGCACAGAGCACAGTATTTTTCCATTTTATGGATACAGGTATTTACATCTTCTGATACATTTACTTATCATTTTCCTGAACAGGTTTTGAAATAAACCACTTCTATGTAACCAATTTAAGCAATATTGCTAGAGAACTTTTAAAAGCATAAACATTTTTGCTCTGAAATCCTAGCAGTCTTGTCTTCATCATCTTTATTAGCAAGTACTATTTCCATGATGTTATCAACAAATTGTTTTAAAGTTTCTAATTCATTACTCTAACAGTAACAATGAGAAATATGCTAAAGTTTCTTCTTAGCATCTGTATTTGTAAAAAAAAAGTTTACATTTACAAAATAAATTAGCCAAATTTGTTTTGAATCCACTTGAACATAGCTTTTATTAATCAGGTTTTCTGGAGCTGAATGATCTTAGCATTTGACATCTGAAACTTCTGTGGCTTTTTGTCTAAGCAAAGAAAACAGTGATAATGGACAACTTCCAGCTGCAAACCTTTTTTTTAAAATTTTTTTTTTTTTGACACTGTACAGGTTTTATCTTGATTAACGAAGACAAGTTTTTCCCAAATTTCCAAAATTCAGTGATGTTAAAGTAGGCATTTCTTAATGTAATGAAAGCAGAAGCTTTAGCCTTATAGGACATTTTATAAAGCTTTAAGCCCTAAAAATCCTCAACCACCCTCCCACACTCACTCACTTTTAACCCTTAAATTACCATTGCAATAGAAATGCAAAAGAAAACATCACGTGCCGTAAAGAGGCTTAACACTGCGATCCCCTGGGATTGCCGGTTATTCTTACATATTACCAGTCCGGGCTAGCTGCTGACCAAAGGATGCGCCTATTGACTGTGGCACAGAGGGAAAAGCTCTAGGCCAAGTTAAAAGTAAATACGTTAAAAGAAATGCATTTCAGTGCATTATATGCTGCTGATGTAATTTTCAGGTTTGTAAGAGGGCAGTAGTTTCCCAACACTTGAAGCTCAGATCCAAACTGGGCACTGCCACATTACAGAGGTGTTTATACACAAGGCTCTGAGCTGTATCCTTCTACAAGAACTTAGTTTTATGTTACATGGTGAACTATAACTGCAGATGGAAGAAATGGATGATTTTCCTCCTTCATCCTCTTTTGGCAGCTGCTGTTTTGATCTGATCACTGGCCCCGATTTGTTTCCTGCTCCAGCCAGGGTTCAGCTCTGCTCTGTAATTCCAAGCAGATGAGCCGGGGAGTTCAACCCTGTAATTACACCTCCTCTCTTTACCCTCTAACTTAAAACCTCCCATTTCGACTTTTACATCTCAGATCACAGAGTTTTAAAGAACACCTCTGGCATCCTGGCAGGTCTGGCTCAGCTAAACACGTCTCTACACTCTCTGGATTTCATAGCTGAGCTGTGAGAGGGGCATAAAACCCCCTCCTGGGGAACAGGGTCTCCTGCTCGCTCTTTCTCAAAACAAAATACACAATCAGAAACCCATGCTCTTTATTATTTATTAAGTACCATCTGTGCGCTTAGCACTTGTACAAACACAGAGAGAGAAAGTCCCTGCTCCACAAAAGCAACCCCGGGAATAGCTATGAAATCCTTACCCCAGCTCACAGATCTCACACTGAATCCATGTAGGTCACCTGCATTGTAACAGTTTAAAAAAAATTCCTCTTTTTACCAGTAAGCTTGAGATCCCAAGAAATTTAACTGAAGAAGACTGGATGCTACAAAGTACTTCAGAAACAGGAACACTCTTCAAAACGATGCTGTAACCGAGTAGGTTGAGTCACTCTTTCAGAACAGTATCGCGCCCAGAGTTTTCAAATCTGGCTGCCAAATGTTGGACATACCTAAGCAGCTCATTAAATAGCCTCCTTTTCAGAACTTGCTCTTGAAGAGCACTGGCTTTCTGGAAAGATGGCTCATCTGCTGAAGAGCCGAAATACGGATTTACAAGCTGAACTCGTAAGTTTGAGTTTAGATACGCTGGCTTTTCTTGCTAAAATTTTGCCTACGGTGCGGTTTCGGAGAAACGTCAGCCCGGGGCTCAGCTGAGAGAGTGCCGAAGCAGGACTGCGCGTAACGACACCCGGAACCCCTGCGCTCCCCGGCGAAACGTTTTGCGCTGGGTGCAAGACCCGGTGCCGGCACCCGCCGCTGCCCAAGGCTTCCCGGCTAACACCGCCGCGGCAAGACCCGCTTCTTCGCCCGCGCGGGTGGACGGCGGGTCCGGCGGGCCGTCCCGGCCAAGCTGCCCGGGCTTTGGCGGAGCCGGCCCTGCGCCCGGAGGCCGGCAAGGCGTCCCCGTGCGCGCTGCCCGGGCCAGCCGGCCCGTCCCCGCGGGAACGGCCGCCGACCCCGCTCCGGAGCGGGGCGCGTCCTGCGCGCCTTCACCTGCACCGCCCGCACCCGCACGGCACGCAAAGGGGTGCCGGTAACCGGGCGACGGGGGGGGTGTCAGGCAGAGCGAACAAGGTCTCTGCCCGCCTCGCCATCCGCAGGGACCCCTCCTCGGCCAGACTCCCCCACCCCGGCCCGGCACCCACCCGTGACCCTCCGCCCCCACCGGCAGGGTTACGGCCCCACCCCCGCAGCCCAGCCGGCTTTCCGGGCGCGCCACGAGTAGCCACCCAGCGGGCGGAGACCCCCAGGCGGCCGCCCCGGCGCCGGACTCACCGTGCAGCAGCAGGGCTGGGAACAGGTACCTCATCAGGCTGCCGTACGGGGCGGACATCTCCCCGCCGGGCAGCGCCCCTTCCCCGCTCCTTCGCTCCGGCCGCCACCTCCCGCCGCGCCGCCCG
>NW_010973443.1:571000-589544 GCF_000737465.1 Haliaeetus leucocephalus | reverse complement strand
AGCGCCCCGAGCGGGAGGCGCCCGGATCCCGCGCCCGTGGGGCGGGGAGCGGGACTTCGCCGCTGCGCCCGTCGGCGGCGGCGGGGGGGCGAAGGTTGGCGTGCGCCCTCGCCTCGGGAAGAAGCCTTTCCACGTAAATCGGGCATTTTAAAAGCTAAAAGTAGATGCCAAGGTTGCCGCCTCTGGTGCTGCGCCCTCCTGCACCCTCTTCCCCATGTCTGTTGTTGATTAGGTTTGGGTTTTAGTCTGGTCTTAGGCCCTGGCCGTGCAAACACGCGTGGCGTTAACGTCGTACATGGGAGAGACTCGCGTGCCTGTGTTTAAGCTTTGGTTTGTAATGTCCTCTGGACAGGGACATCATGTCTTCTGGGTTGTACTTGGACTCGTGGGCTCAGCTGTAGGGCCTCGTAGCAGCGAATGTGTAACAAATGGGAGGAAATTCTGAGAAGACCAACATAACAGAGTTTTGAACAGCTTAACTGAGCTAAAGTGTTTACACACTGCATGCTTAAAAAGAAATACTGACAATGATGACTCCTTCCAACTCCTTTAAGCGGGAAGAATAAATTTACTCTTCCACACTCGTATAGGGAGGAAACTGAGACAGAAGCAAGCGGTGAGTCACAATTAGAGCTCCGGTGCCTTGGATTCTCAGGGTTATGCTTGTGCCTCCACACAAGTGTTTTTCAAGCCAGAAAGGATGGTTTCCAGAGCACCTGGTGGCGGTCTGTACAAGCCTGTAGTGGTCAGGTACCCTCTCAGTGACCTGGAGAGAGATGCGCAGAGAAGAGCAGCATCATTCAAGAAACAGGCATCCGTGAACATCAGCAGGTAACGCTGGGTAAGGCTGTAAAAATACCCTTACCCAGTGTTGCTTGCTCATCTTCAACCCATTCCTATAGTTGCCACAGAGGGGGGTGTGGAGGGAGGGGATTCTTGCCATAGACACAGTACATTTGGAAAAATTGTTTGGGAAGCCCTGTGTATCCACCTGGCTGTTTTCAGGACTAATCCAGGGCAAAATTCTGATTTTGCCACTTGTAACTATCCTACAGCAGCAGAGACACCCAAGTAGTTTTTCTTCACCTGCAGGTTCTGTAGGTGAAACAGATCCAGTGAGCAAGGAAAACAACAACATTTGCTTAAATACAGTACAAGCGTCTGTATTTCTGAGTCTTGAGGACCCATGATGTATTTCAGATCCGCGTGTGATGGTTACCTCTCCTAAGAAAAGTTCCTGCCAGGGTGATCAGTGACATAATGCCAGGCGTGCAAAGGGGTGACATAAGGAGAAGTGAAAGGCAGCACATGTGGGAAAGCGGATTGCCCTGTTGTTGGCCAGGAGTGCCAGGTTATTATGACGGGCAATGCCAGCTTAAAGCATCTTACGTGTTTGGCGGGCATACAGATAATATGGCGTGTAGGAAGGCTCTTAATGTAAGTCACCTGCTATTTACCTGAGTGTAAAAGGTAGGCCGGCATCACCATGAGCAGTAATGAAGGGCTAGCAGTTGTGAAGTGTGGTTGTATAAAAGCAGCGGCATCCAAAAGGAGAGGCTTTTTCTGTAGAAGCAACCATGCCCAGATTGAGCAACATAATTATCTGCAAAAAGATGAGACTGAGGATCACCCGCAAAAAGTCATTTATCCCAAAGTCAATTATCCCAGAAGCTCATGGTTTCTCCCCTGGGAAGTGACAGCCCCCCACCGCAGCATCGCTAACAGCTTTTCATAAGAGGAAAGGGCAATGACTTTACTGCTCCATTGGCCAACTTGGTAAATGAGGCTCCACTTGTGATTTACTGTCAGTACAGCTTCAGATGTGGTAATGAAATAAAATGAAATCAATACCCAATGGGTTCAGACACGGGAGAACTTTCCAAAAACAGCACAGACTGTACTTTGTCTTTTACTTGTCTTTTTTATTTTGTGTGTTATTTTAAGGATATGTATAAGGATAAGGATTTTTTCAGACTGATGCACAGTATTTTGTTTTTTGATATCCCCAGTCCTACTTGTTTCATGAATGTGCCCCTGTTCAGAATGCACTGTAATGGGAAGCAGTGACAAATAACAGCTTTTTGCACTTTGATCTAAGCAGCGTGTCACATCAGTGCTCATTAGAAATTGTATTAAGCAACCCAACCGTGACTTTCTGAACTTGGGCTCCTGGGGCAGGGTATATAACTAATGTAGGTATAATGTAAAATCTTTTACAAAGGCACCTCTAGGCCATATTCTCAAAAATATCATAGGGGCCAAAGCATTTCAAAAAGGAAGTCGTCAGCAGAAGTTTGCACAGTAAGGAGCCTTTTTGGAAAAAAACCCAAACTGATGGGAAATGTAATTTGTGGCTGGGGCCCCTTGCAAAAAGTATTAAAATAGGAAGAAAACTAACTTGTTGGACTTGTTGTGTGACACTTCAAAGATCTAGGCACATCAGCATAGCACTTGTCTAGCTAAAGTGCCGGCTGGTTGGCTGGCCGCCAGTGCCAATCTGGTGGTGAAAGATATGTAAAAGAGTGAGGGGATGGGAAAGAATGGAGGCAGCAAGCATGTGGGACACTTTATGCTGTGGAGAAGAATGGGATGGGGCAGCACTCCTGGACTCGGTAATGCTTTGGCAGTGCCACAACTATGGTTTGCTAATGGCTATATTATGTTTTTTAAAAAGACAGTATGTTCTTTTGAATAAGTCAAAGGAGCGGGATGTAAAGATTTATTAGAAAGGAGTGGAGTGACTAATTCACAAAGAATCAAACACCTGTCAGATTTCTGTTTGTGAATTGCCTGTGACAAAATTCATCAAAATAAGTGAAGATTTGGAGACAAGTTTTCCTACATGTCCAGCTTGAGTTAGAATCCGCAAGACGAGCCTGGAGCCTGTCTGATGCATTGAAACACACACTATGTGACTTCTTATTTTGGCTTCAGCTGTTTGAGGGGGAAGTTAAACTGTTCTATGATGTAAAACAAATGGCAATTAGTTTGTTTCTTCTTTCAGTTTGGACTGAAAATGCTATAGTTTATGGGGTATAGCAGGTATTATCAGTTACTCCATCTCTCATTTTTATGTTTTTAGAATAAGGTGTTTAAGCTGCTGATTTTTTTCTTCTTCTTTGTTAAAAAAATGTAACTGAAAGAGCATTTGGTGATATTTTCTAGATGTTTGGCTCCCAAATTGTGCAGAATATTTCACCTTCCCCTACCAGAGACTTGATCTTCAATGCAGCCACTGAAGCCAGTGGAGTTATATTATTATTTTAAGGGATGCTGAATCTGGGTTTAGTTTTCTCAAGCATGTACCTGTGGTAATGCTCACCTGCAAACAGTGGCTCTAAGATGGTGCAGGTTACCACAGAGATCCATCCTTTATTGCTTTTACTTGTTTAGGTAGATAGCTAGTCTGAGAAGTATGTTTTGGAAATTAATTTTTTTTAGTCATCGAAGACAAAATGCACGTGTTGAAAGTCTGCTACCTGGTAATGGGCATAGAAAATATAGACCAAACATAGTAAAAATGAAGGTCTTGTGGCCATTGTCAAGATAGGCTCTTTTCCCTCTATTTTTTTCGGATACACACAGAGATATGCATGCGTGCACGCGCGTGTGCGCGCACACACACACACAGAGCCCATCTGTGGGAACAGACTTGCTGGTTTCACAAAAATGTAGTTATCTGAAATAGTTTTTTTAGTTTTCCTAGAACAGTTTGAAAAGTAGGTGGGAATAAAGGTATAAAACGACATGAGGAGTAGACTCTGCAGAGCTCAGGCCATTCCAGACAAAGAAATCAAAGAAAGATGCAAAGAACTCAAAGCAAATGGCTTTCTGTAAAATAAGCTGTCTCCTTCTTGTTTCTCCCCTTGTTTCTGGCATTTTAAATGTGCTTGTGATTTGATGCTCAGAGCCAAGGAGGAACTTCTCTGTGTAGAATTACTTTACTACGAGCACGGACAATTTCACGGTGCTGTTGCTGCAACCAGAGCTTTAGGGCTGGGTCCAGCTCCCAGTGGGCTTGGCGGGGGTCTTGCCGTTGACTGTAGCAAGGGCTGGATCGGGCCCCAGATGAGGCTGCTGGAAAGGCCAGCTGGAACAGCTAGTGCTTGTTGTACACTGACGGCATTTATTTGGAAGCACGGCAAACAGGGGCCGAAGGTGTTTCTTCATCCAGCGTGCGTACGAGCAGCCGTCCTAACCCTCTCCAGCACTGCTGATTTCATTCATTCATGGCACTCAAATACCATGAAAATGAGTGTGGTAAAAATGCCTTCATACGTGTTGTTTATGCCTTCTGTTGTTTGCACAGTGGCTTTCTGATGTTGTGACTTAAAAAAACCAAACTGCCCTACACAGCCAAACCAGCAGATTGGAAATCTGTTGCAGTCTGGGCAAAAATGCCCTCCGTATATCTTCTTGCTCTGCAGCGCTGTGCAACCAATCGGAGTAATGACGGTTTCCATCGCTGAAGACAAAAGAAAACTTCTGAAAAAATTTAAACACATGTACAGTGTTGTTCATTACTGCTTATATTTTCTCTGAGTGAAATTAAACTCTGATTTTGATTAATTTCTCAGAGAAAATATAAATTCTGGCAATTTTTTATAAACTATCCAAAGAAGCAGGTTTCATTTCCAAACTGAAAAATGGATTAACGTGACCTGCCAAGCTTGTGTGAGAGTCTCAAGTAGCAGCTGATGCACCTGGGAGCTACTTTCTTAGTTTATATTCTTCTTGTAGTCCCTCTGGGGCCAATGCTTCTCCAGGTTAATAACATCCTTGGGGAAATGAGGTTTTCATCCCTTGCAGAGCGCTGCCTGTGGTCTTCCTTCCACTTGGCAAACTTCTGCAGCAGAAGAAACACACAGGGAGAGACCAAGAGTGGGAAATTGAACCTATTCCAGTCAGCCCTGATGAAGGGGGAGATGTACCTAGTGAGGAGAGGAGGAAGCTCTCCTGCCCTTCTGCCCAGAGCTGACCCGAGTGGTTAGCTGGACTGGGTGGACTTTGGGTATTGCTTTGAGGGAGCAGGTGGGAGATCTTCTTTCACAGTTTTGTTCGGTGTTTGTATGTGGTGATAGGTCTTTTGTAATGGGCCTTAGATACACAAATGGCCAAACACAAGTTGAAAGTATGACCCAGTCTCACAGTGCCTCTGGGTTTTTGTAGTGGCCCTTTGGCTGGCTGGTATCCTGTCTCATTCTCGTACTAAGGTTTTTTACTTCTCAGTGTGATATAACAGCAGCCACTTTCAATCTTGATCTCAAATCACAGGTATTAGTCTTGGAGGTCTGCAGATACCTCAGACATACCCACATGTAGGCATTTTTTCTTCATTCACTACAAAGCTGACTCATGTTCAAAACATTCACTGAATTTTAGACTCAGGGTCCTGGCTCTAAAAACCACTTGTATGTTCAAGCACAAGTGCATTTTATCAAAGCTCCTTCCCAAAGGGGGCTAACCAGCATCTTTCAGCAAAAGGATACCACTTCCACGCGCTTTAAAACAATGACAAAATCGAATTGTCACCATGGCCACTGAGGGCACAGTTGGCTACAAAAAACCCGTAGAAGCATGTTTTCCCACTTAGTTTGAAAATAAGGAGGAGGAAAAAAATCAAACAACAAGAAGTCTTGCAGAGTCACCATTTCCAGTCTTGGCAGCTGGCGTGGAACGGAGGCCAGGGGCAAGCCTCTGCTCTGGCCTGTTATTCAACGCTAGTGCAAGTCACTTGGTTTCTCAGGGCCTCAGTTTCCCCAGCTGCAGAAAAAGAGTACAAATCTGTGGATAACTTCGTGGACTAGAAGCAATGCACGTACAGTATGGACTGTAACTTAAGGTGGGAGTTCACCCACGGATAGAATGCCATTAATGTGGCTTTAAATAAGATATATCACAGAATCACAGAATTGTTGAGGTTGGAAGAGACCTCTGGAGATCATCTGGGCCAACTTCCTGCTCAGGCAGGACCACCTAGAGCCATAATGCCCAGGACTGTGTCCAGATGGCTTTTTAATATCTCCAGTGTGGGAGATTCCACAACCTATACAGGGCAACCTGTATATACATCATCTCAGGGTATTCCCAATCAACTGCAGTAAGCGCTGAGTTCCTTCCATCATTTCCACCTATTTACCAATGTAAAATGTATGTTATACACATATATTTGTATAGGTGGTGTATGTACATATACAATACATATATATGCATGAAATACATACATTTTATGTATGCATAAAATCTTTGAAGCACCTGGATAGTGCCTTATCCAAGCACATGCTTTTCAAGTCCATATGCAGCCAGTCAGCTTGCTGACAGCCTGAATTAAACTGCAGTCTTCCCAGACAATTCTGTCTGCAGCTGTAAGGTGTTCTCTAGGCTACTTAAAAGCTGCCAGGTTCTGTAGGAAAACTGCTTATCTGCTGAGAAAATATTACCAGCAGCTTCTTGGAGAGAAGCTCCAAGTTTCTCGGAGCAGTGGCTAAATTACAGTTGTAGGTAATAAAAAAAAGAAGAGAAGAAGGAAAGAAAAGACACCAAGCAGCTGAATTCTGGCTCATTTCTTTCCTCTCTTGTTTCTGTGCTTGGTACAAGAAGTAGGAGTATAACAGCTGGGGGGTGGCGTAAGACATCTCTGTGTTTTCTGCAGCTGATGCTATCTAGGCTCTAGAAAATAGCTAGTGAGTAACCGCCCAGAGTAACAGAGAGCTGCTCTGTCCTTTTTTGCGCCTTTGACTATTACAGACAAGGGCACGGAGCAGCCACACGGTCTCTGTGTCCAGAGGATACCTTATATCTCCCCTCCTGCCCTTTACCTTTTTGGTCTGGACAAAGTTACAATTGACTTGTGTCAAACAGCATGCAGAGGTACCTTCTCTTCCTGCCGCGGGAGGAATTAATGGCAGCGCGAGAAGCCCTTTATCCCTGTCCCATCCACCAGCTGTGGCCTGGGGAGCTCTGACAGCCCCTTCCCCAGCCCTCCTCTCAGCCCCTTCCCTTCGCACCGCTGCCTGCCCTCGCACCACCAAGGAACGCCTTCCTGGGGAGGGTTACAAAAAACGCCTGGCAAAAGGGATGTACTCGCACCCGCGATGCCTTGCGCGGTGAGGGGCTGATGCTCTGGGAGGAAAAGAGAGAGCAGAGGTGTGGACCGCGGAGAAGGCAGCCAAGGCACGCTGGCCCTCGCACTGCTCTTCCCCCATCAGACGCACACACGCGCAAATAAACACCCCACACGCAGGTGACCCGGGAAACTTTTTTTCCCATCAGAATAATCACAGCTACTCCAGTTATAACCACACGTGTGTGCGGCTTACTCCTGGCGTATAATTCGGTGATCTTAAAGCTGTCAAGTTACTAAACAATATCCCCTTCAGCCCGCTCCTTAATTACCGAACTGTTCCCCATCACATTACAGAAAGAAAAAGTACATTTGGTAGCAATTGTCGGATGTGAAGGAGTCTACACACAGAGCTCTCTGCTCATCATGCAAGTGTGGTAAACTCCTTGAGGTATTCTTAAAGGAGCGTTTTGCAGAGGTTGCCTCCGTTGTGAATCAAGGGGCAGACAGCTGCTGCTGCTGCTTTCACTTGGTCTCTACTCTCCCAGGTCTGGGGGAAGGTGATGGGATGAGAGCGAGCGGCCGGTCGGTGATTCTGCATTGATGCACGCATGGGGAGCAGAATTTTCTTCTGAGCATTGTCGTGCGTGAAATGGGAGCAAGCTGCCTGCAATGAGTGGAGCTGTTTGGAAGGAAAACGAAGGGGTGAAGTTCATACAAATTCCTCAGGTCATACCAAATACACCTCGTGGATTTTCATTTTTCCATGGGGGGCACAGAGAGACCCAAGCAGTGGATAGGAGCTAACGTTTCACTCGCAGAGTATAAAACAGAGTGCCTTTCTGTAGCTACTGTCTATTTTTATCTTTGTATATTATGAATGTAGATGGTAGCCTGGCTACTGTTTTCTGACGATGCCACCACAACAGGGTCCACATTCCTGTGGGCTAACACCTCCAAGGAATACAGGGGAAAGGGAAGAGGAGTAGAGGCAGCTGGGTGTAAAGGGCCCTCTGCAACACGCTCCACCGCTCACGGACACTCTCCTCCCTTGAACATCAAGACTGGGAAATCAAGAACTCGAGAGAAGTGCAATTTAATTGCTCACACGCTTTCATGGTCAGCCATTACCAAACTGTTGTTACTCATCTCATTCCTGTCTGACATGAGTCTGTAGCTATTTATGAGCTCCCAAACTTTCTTTTACTTACTTATTCTTGGTTGTGGTCATCTTGACAGTACTGGAGTTTGCTCTGAAGAGCTGTGTGTTCCTTATTCACTCATGAAATGTCCTAGATATAAGCACTGGGAATGCTTTATGGCATGATAGGCAGGATAACTTGTATCCCAGGAACAGAGAGATGCACAGTGGTCCTTAAATAAAGGGTGGCAATTAGCCTACTTTTTACCAGCTCTGATGATGATGAAAATATTTATACCTTTACTTGCTCTTTCAATCTTCAGGCACACCTCTACCACCAAGTACGTTGTTCCAGGTTTTGTCCAGGTTTATACAATTCAGTAGTTTTCTACTCCAGTCAGTGGGAGTTTCACCTTTGGTTTCAACAGAAGTGGGGTAGGTTGCAGGGCTAGTGACAAATCCTTTATAGTTCAGTCTGAAAGCAAGTGCAAACAACTAAAAGAAATGTCTTAATAAAGATAATTTGCATGTTGAAACTCACATTGCGTAAATGTGCCATTAATATCATTAATATCTTCCTGGAGATAAGATGCAATGAACTTCTCTGAAGATGAATTGCTCAACTCACCCCTGGCATGACTTCAGTGGAATCTCACCCACTTCTGACAGTGATTTATTTCGTCTGGAGCACTTTCTTCTGGGAGTCCAAGATGTCTATCTTTTCAAATCCATACAATCTAACATCAGAGGACTCAGAAGCAGGACTCTCAAGCTCCAGTACTAGCTCAGCTATGAACTAGCATTATGCTGGTTATCTCATTTAATTTCTGTGGGCCTTGGCTTAATCATAAATCTCACAGGCATACTTATTTCTTGCAAAATTTTTCAGAATCTCACTTTGAAAGGTGTACTCATGAAAAATTTAAATTACCACAAATTAAATGCTTCTAAAATAATTTGCAAGTAGAGAAGGAGATTCATTCCCACTGAAAGGAAAGGAGATGTTCCCTGAGGCTGTTGTAGAAATTTTTGATCGCGCCTAATGTGATAGAATAGCAAAGAAATATTCTTGGTTGTTTGCAACAGAAAGGAGGCCCTGTCCTCAACTTTCTCTGTTGTTGTATTGGTGTTTGTCTGTGTATTCAAAAGTTAAAAGTGTTCACTTTGATTGTAGGAGAAGTGGCAATGGTTCAGGCTTGAGCATGGGTTGTGATGGGCTGCATTCAAAATTTGTCACATTTGACTTGGAACAAAAAATTGTCTGTACAAATGTTAGTTTAAGAAATCAATGCCAACATTTTAATCCTTTATGTTAAGTGAAAACTGGGTTTCTTTAACCCACTTTTGTGCCTCCTTGATGTTGGCTAGGAGCTGTTTTGGTCTGAAATGGCTTTAAGTGTTCATTTTCAAAGTCCTAAGTTTTAATGCATGCTTTGTATCTTGCCTCCAAGAAGGTATGAATGATAAGAGTGGGAATGGAGACACATTTCCACAGTCTAAACTTCAAGGAAATTTGCCGGTATTGCAGCAATGGAACACAGGCATTAAGAGTGGACGGAGCCCTTATTGGTCCTCTGCTTTGCTACCTCCACGATTTTTTCATACCTGGACTTTATGTTATAAGAGTTCGGGGTCCTTTTTCTCTCTGTGATAACACCAAGGGACCCCTGGTTTAGCCTGACCTCTTGTGTAATGGAAGGTTTTTCATTAATAGCACAGTCACTTGTTGCTGAAGTTGAAGAAACCATGATTTATCTAAACAGCCTCAGACATTTGGACAGAGCAGAGACAATTCGAAACACTCATAGGCAAAAAATATTTTATTATAATGATATAGGGAAGTAACACCCTCAGAGATATGGTGACAGTTAACACTTAGAGAGATGTGCTAACAGGAAAAGTTTTATAAGCTTTTTGTGAAGAAATACTGATCTGGTGATGAAGGACACTTGGTAAATAGTTGCAGCTGAAGAACACTAAGCAGAATGGGGTACAGTTTATCATACCAACTACATTATATTCTCCTGTTACTATTTCTTTTCTGCATATGAATATTAGTGTTAAAATACTTAAGCTATATCTTAAGGATGTGTCTGTTCATATATGTGTTTGTGTATATATATATACACACATACACACGCACACACATATATATGTATCTATGCCAAATCCTTTTATGTCTAAACTGTAGATTGTGTCACAAGATTAAACAGCTTGGTTTTGTAAAACTAAAATAAAACATCTGTTTGGAAAGGCCCTGGCATTGTAAGAAATTTTTGAAGGCTGTATCTGCATTCAGTGAACATTAACCCACATAAGTTTTTATAATTATTTCAACTCAAATAATCTCATCACATACATTCAGAAACTGAAGCTAAAGGATCTGTTGAACTTAAGCAAATGCTTCTCCTGAATTGCAGTCGTTAAGTTTGCATAATGTTCTCTATGGTAATCTGTTGTTTTCACTGGCTCATAATTTTCTGAGCTGTCTTAGCTGGGTCCCTACTTTAAGGTGAACTATGTTTTTCAAAGACTACAGCAAGAAATGATTAGTTTTTCACCACTTCTGTGAAACGCAAGAGAAAAAGTTCACCTTACTTACCAGAAAATGCCCGCTGTGAACCTTGTGAAGAGGCCTGGGGCTAAAACAGGGGATCTGGGAATCAGAGTCCTTCTTGCACAAGGGAACCATGCATCTTTAAAAAACATGTATTAAACATACAGAAAAAGATGACTCCACCTGAGGCGTCCAAAATTAGTGAGCATTTAAAAAATAGTCTACATGATTTATCCCAGGTCCTACAGTCAGGTCTTGGTACCCAGCTTTCTGAGATGCACTACATTGTCCACAAGGCATGGTTGCTTCTCAGACGGAGGCAATTCCAGATTCTGTTCAGTTCTGTTTCCTGGTGAGCAGAGGATATATTTACCCATCTGGGGCGATCACTTTATGATCTACCAGGGAAAACCACTTTGTAATTGCCATACTTTCATACTAGTGTTGGTACTGATTGACTGCCTGATGTACTGATCAGCAGTAATTGAATAGCGCAGCGGGTGGAGGTCTGCTTCTCCTCTGGAAATCAGGTCACATCCATGTTACACCATAATTTCTCAGCCTTTTCTGGATTCCCCTCAGATTTGAACGCTTGTTCTGAGAGCAGGGCGAGGACAGAGAAAACCGTTGTCTTTTCATCAACATAGCAAAATCTGTGCCAGAGCAAAGAAATGCAGGCTCTGAAAAAGAAAGTTTTTTCACTCTATCTGCCTGAGTAGAAATGAAAGCAGGAAAATAGCTAATTGTAGTTGTGAAAAATTTCACATTTTTCCAGCTATCATTGTCCTTTAGTAAAACGCACAAACTGGGAAGTGTGACAGACCCAGTTCTGTGGGTGTTTCAGAGTGGAGCAGGCTGGGAGGTGATGCAGCGTGCCTTTTGCTTTTGCAAATAGGCTCAGTCAGGCTGAGGGACTCTCATAGCTATTTCCACTCAGTGCGACTCATTTTGCACACTGTTTGTTGTACCCTACCTTTGGGCCTTGGAAAGAAGATAATTTATAAGCAGCTCCGAGCTCTTAGTGTAGCTTCTAGGAGTAAGGCTATACAGGCTTCCACACAAGTCTCTAGGTGCAATGACATTGGACCAGGTCCTGGACCTTTTAGATGTATAGATATAGAGGAAACAAAAATGAATAGAAGCTTTTAGAAGAGCAGAGACCTAAATGTATACCACATTGGTCTACACGTGCAGGTGGAGGTCCTTTAACTTCATTATGCATCCAAATAATTGCACTAGGCTTCTGATGCTTGCCACCTACCTCTATGCTCATGTCCTCTCAACTACACAGACTAAACAATCAAAGTACAGAATTGCTGTTTTTTAATTTTAGGCCCTCTTCTTTCCCATATGCTTCGTGTTTTGGTTAGGCAACTGGCTAAGACTTTCGAGACTGCTTATTAGTATCCATGTGGATGTAATTTAACTGTCTTTTATTCCAGTCATGCTTTTATTTGAAATTTTAAAAGATAGTGGTACAATACTAAAAAGAAACAAAGAAAAAAAAAATTAACACATGATTCCTTTCAGAAAAGACACATTACTCCATGAAATGGTGGACCGCTGTGCAAAATAAATCAGGCTATTAAAGAATAAGAATTAAAAAGGAGAACCAATAAATAAAAACAAGTATCAGTGTCCAGCAAATACTAATGTGCTGGCTAGACACCACAGACAAAGTTTAGGTTCCATTCTTGCATGTGTTTATGTTCTTGAATAATCTTATATATATGGGGATCTGTCTATACCTGTGTCTGGAGGACACGGCTCTGTGTGAACAACCCTGCTATGTGGAATGAACTGATGCATCCATTTCACTGTTAGAGCCATAGGTAAGTGGCACTAAAGCATTGAATTAAGTTAAATGAGATTAAAATGTTCTCATAATAACCTGAAGGAGTAGGTAAGCATTATCATGTACATACAAGCAAAGATGAGGCACACTGTATATTTTCATGTGTGTACTCTGTAGGTCAGGCAGCTAAATTTATTTTGACTGAGGTCTATTTCCTGTCTTTGTTAAGTGTATTGGATCCAACAGCGTAATATACATGATTTTGATGAGGAATGAAGCAAGGTCCCATAGCCACATAGTTTATTTCTGATGAAATCTCATCTTATATATTTGTAAACATTACTATTTCCTTTCTGGAAGCTCCTACCTTATGCATGATTTCATCAATTCCTAGCATAACCACTTCTGACATAACACATACTCGGGCATGCAGCACACGCACATGCAGCATTTGCAGAGGCCAGTATCAGCTGCGCTCTCACGGAAGGATGGATTTGCTGGATTTGCCTTTACTTACAGGGCTTTTGGGCTGCCAGGAGGCCAGCGTGCTACGTGATGGTGGAAGGACCAGATCTGTGCCTCTGCCCAGGGGACAAGCAGTTCCCCCAGGGCACCCTCCTGGGCAGCCCTGCTGGGGGGCTGCCTGCCCCTCGTAAGGCTGCCGGCATCCCTGGGGCCAGCACCAACCTGCCCTCACGGTAGGGGCTGGGAAGTTCAGCCCAACCTTCCCAGAGATGGGGTCTGTAATTTAAAAATCAGGCGCTGAAAGAACCGAGCTGGATTTTCTGCTTTGGGATGCTTGTTCCCATCCGGGAGAGCAGCTGCTTCTTCTGGCCAGCACAAGCTGCTCTCTGGGCACCCGGGGACCCTGAGCAGGGAACTGACCTGCCCCCAAAATCGCCACTGCTCGGCCCAGTCACTTTTTCGCCTGAGGAGATGGTGCCTACGCCAGCGTCCGGGGCGTTAGGAAGGACTGGCCAAGGGTTAGGTGGTATCCCAAGGGCCATAATCCTCGGGAAGAGATAGGAGGGATGCAGAGTGCCGCGAGTCCGGGACTGCGGCCGGTTCCAGGTGAAACGGACTTACAGCCAAGGCCAGGGTTGTTGTCTGACTGTTTCTGCTCTAGGACATTATATGTGTGGTGGGTGAAGTACAGACAGAGTTAGGTTTGGTACTTTGGCTATTTAAATGGAAAAATTTTCCATCATTTGAGTAGCGTTTTGAACAATTTTTGGTTGACATCTTTGTTCTCTCATCAGTTTTCCAGAGTTGAGTATAGAAAGGTAAAAATATTGATTGTATTTTGTTATCTCTTTTTATGACCTTTTTCTTTTAAGAAAAACTTAAACAAAGATAACAGAGAGAGGATCGGGAGTTTTCTTGTGCTTTTAAAGTAGCAAACATCAAAGCTTTAAAAAAAATAATAAAGAAATCAGTTGGGTTTGTTTAAAAAACACAAACATCAAAACTCTCTGTTTACAAAAATCACATTTTTTGATAGAAGAAAACCTTCTTTAATTAAAAAAATGCCCGCCATCCCGCTGACTGAATTATACAATGGTTTGGTGACAGTTCCAGAAATGAAACCAGAAAATCTAGTTGTTCGTGTCAAGCAGGCCACATTGCCCCATTCTTTCCCAAGCAGAGCCAATTCTTAGTACAGGATGTCTCACTAGCGTGGAAGGCCTATTTTGAGAGTCTTTAGAAAAGTTGAAGTTTGGGATGAGTCCAGGATAAGTGTTACTGACCCTTTTTAGACTGAATATTTATTAAGCAAGCCCAGAGGATTTTTAGCTTGACCGTGTCAAATTTAGCAACCAGGGTTGTTGTTGGATGTTCTGTTGTTGCTGCATTAGTGGTTATGCTTTCAGTGTGTATAAATAAATTAAAAATACCTATTTTGAACAAATGGGGGAATGTTTGCATGTAAGTAAACAAGACAAAAAGTTCATGGGCCCTGAATTTTTAATTACAGTTAGACAAGCTTGAAAATATCATAGTTCATCCTGACAAATATATTTACCCATTTCCTCCATAACATCTGAAATTTTCTCTGCAATAAGTTGGGTTTGTTTTTTTTTTTAATTATTTTTCTTTACCCTGGAGGACAAGATAATCCAATGTAGCTCTTGAAATATCATACGGGCATTTATACAGGACATCAGTAAAGCAGGATTATTTTCTGGGGTTTTTTGTTTGTTTGGTTTTTTGGTTTTTTTTCCCACTGAAATATTTCTCTTTCTTTACCTTTAAACTTACAGGTTGGGTTCAGCCCAACCTATCCTTTGGTCATTCTGCTCTGATATGTCATGACAATTAAGTGCCCAAAGCACAGGGAATCACATATTCTGTGGATTGATTTATCCATTTTTTACACACCTTCTGTACATGGCCCTGTAAATACCAAAGACCATCATCAAGCACGTGCAGTTCCCCTTGACTTCACTATGGGTGTGGTTCCTCCTCAATGGCTGCGATGTTCCTCAGACGAGTCCACCGAAGACTTATCTCCAGAAAGGACCTCTTGTGTGGTGAAGATGAAGGACAGAAGTATTGGGAGAAGGGTGTCTAAGGCAAGCTGTTTTTCTCACAGAAAGAGGGTTGGCAGGTAACTTGGATACGAGATGGTTGAGATGCTAGCAAAAATCTGTCGCTAGAAGTAGTTTTCAGCATCAGAGATGGAAAATGGGAATGTCGGAATAGCAGTGCTGCTCAGACCAGGCACCCGCCTAACCTAGGGTCCTCTCTCTAATGTTGGCGAGCCATGGATGACTAGGTAAAAGAAGAAGAGGGCTTAGTGCTTAGTGAGTGGTACTTCCCTGGCATGCTCTCCTGCCAGCCAGCGATCTGGGGCTCAGTTCCCCCTGAGGTGGAAGTTGCATCTGTAAAATGCAGCAGTCCCCTGCGAACCTTTGTTTTGTGAATTTGCCCGGTTGCTTTTTGAAACCGCTGGTACCCACAGCATCCCGAGGCAAAGTACTCCAGAGCTTAATAACACGTGGTGTGAAGAGCCTCTGCCTTCCCCTTGTTTTCCACCTTCTCGCTACGCCCCAGGTTCCTGCCCTGTGGGGACAGTGCTCCCACTGTGCCCAGCTTGCTACCCCCGGGACACACGGTGTGAGTTATGGACCTCTGTCATACCCGTAGCTCTGTCATTTCATTTCCAGCCTATTCTGGCCAGCGGTTCCTGGGGGGGGAGGCTGTCCCACACCTTTGATCGTCCTCGTGACCCTTCCATGAACCTTCCCCAGGTCAGATATACCCTCGCTGGGGTCAGAGGAGCAAAACTGCACAGGGTATTCAAGGTGCAAGCACGTGAGAAATACATGCAGTGGCGTAATAATAACAACTCTTTTCGGTCTTTTCTTTAAAAAAAAAATCTGTTTGATTTTCCTTACTGATGGCTTCTTGATACCAAATCTGTATTTGTGTGAAAATAGCCACAAAAAGGATTGTACTCTAGAGGGGTAATTGTCTTAGAGGCCATCATTTTGTGTCTGGAGAGCTAGACTAGACCAGCCTAGTTGAACAGTTGTAATACCAAAAAAAAAAGAAGTTTGTTTTAAGAAAAACAGGATAGGATGATTTTTTTAAAAAAATCCAGAATGAAAAGAAACATTTTTAGGGCAATTCACCCAAATTTTCTTTTCCCACTTTTGTTTGAAAAAGTTTTGTGTGAAAGTTGTCTTTATTTTTCTTTCTTTATTTTTTAAAGAAATACTATATTTGTTTGGAGACAATTCAGGAAGTTTCAGGCCATGGACCTTACATTCAGACCTTGCAAAAGGCTTTGAACTAATGAAATAAAATGAATCTGGAAGATCAAAATGTGTGCTTGCAGTGGGAGATTGCACTGGGCGAATCCTTGGACTTCTTTGAGTATGTCAAGGAAGCGGTCAGTGGATAAAGAAAAATGAGTTGGTAAAATTTATTTAGGCTTTGAAAGACCTTTGACAGGAGCTATTAAAAAATTAAGTAGTCACTGGCTAAAAGTCAAAGAGTTGTTATTACTGAGAACGTGGGAAGGAATCAATTTCCATCGGTGATCAGGTTTCATTATTGCAAAATGCTAAGAGCAGGGTCTGACAAGTTTCCGTATTGGGGCCAGTGTTTAGTGTATACAGTAATAAGCTGGAAATGACAGTGAGCCCAGAGGCAGTAAGACAGCAGATGGCCCCCAAATAATTTAGGTTAGTCAAGGTGAAAGAAGTAGATAGGAAGACAAAGACTGGCAAAAATTTGGTGAACCTTAAGAAATGTAGATAAATGAATTACTCATAGCAAATGAAGTTCGGTATTGCTAAATGCAATTTATAAATGCAGTGATAGTTATAAAAACAATGGATAAATGCAGTGCAAATGTACAGAAGTGTTCTGTACACTGTAGACAGTCCTATGTTACAGGAATTCAAGAAAAAAAGTGAAAAATCTCTGCCCAGCATGTAGCTACTAAGCTGCTACAACTAGCATATGCAGTAGGGAAAGTCCTACCCACACAAGAAACAGAAACTATTCAGGTAGGCAAATCACTCCTTTTAAATTTAAGAAGTCCCTGAACGACACAGGTTTGAAAGACAAAACATTAATAAAGAACATAATTTTGAAGATGTTGCTTCCCTTTGCAAAATTATAGTCTTGGTAACTGCTATAAAAGTGTTCTGACTGGCCAAAACCCCGACTTTGACTAAATTAGGTTAATTATCATTATAAGTTGTTTGAAGATTATAAAGATAACTATCTTTTGGTGTACCGATACTACCAGTAAGTTTGAGAAAGTTCTCACATCACAGGCTTAATTTACTTGAGACTCATGGAATTGTTTTTATTTTGTGACTGACCAGTATAGCAATATAATCCTGCTTCTTGTTGATTTAGGGGATAAAGCACATTTAAAGTTTGTTTTTCCTCAATATGTAACCTTGTGTATTTCTGCCTTCTACAAACATGTGAGCTAGTAAAACCCAATATCATAAATATCCAGAAAAAGCAAACATGAAAGAACAAAAACCAGCTGGGAAGCATTTGTTTAGAAAGTTGATCAAATATTTGCAGACCTTTTTTTTTTTTTTTTCCCAGTATTCACTCTCCTCTGTAGGCATGGAGGTAGCTTTACTTCTTTAGGTAGGCAATACTTTTCACCTAGAGAATTCCAACCCCTTTTAAAGACAACCAGCAACACATAAATTTCAATTACATCACTGCCATCTGAACTGCACTTGCCTTTGGTGTGAAGTAGGCACGGCATACCAATTCAAAGCAATCCCCCCTTAGTTTTGATAGTGTGCCAGTATTGTATCAAAGGGGCAAAATAAATGGTAGAAATGGAATTTGACCAGCAGACTTGAATCAACACTGTCATTGCAATGAAGAGCATCCTGGGTGTTTTTGTGGCTGCTAACGGCAAGGGGCAGCATTTCAGCCAGACCCTCTGAGTGATTCACTGAGTCAGGGAGGGGATGGGGAGAAGGTGCAGAGGGCTGTGGCGCCGCATCGGAAATTTGTCAGAAGTCCTGCAGTGTCATACAGACCCTTCCAGCCTTTTTTAATGTGAAAGGAGGTATGTAAGGTATCAGAAGGCAGTCACTGTGGATCGTACGTGGGGCAGTCAGTGAGCTGTTGTCTGGCTCCCTTTTCTTTCTTTTTCTTTCTTCTGGTCAGGTAGATTTGCTGCAGCTTGAATCAAATGGTTTCCATTTGTCAGTTTTCAGGGTTGATGCTGTATCTTGCCTTACATCTTGACTTTTCACTCTGTGCTTTTTGCTCTGCAGCTGCTCACAGTTCTTTACTGTAAGTTGTCGCAGATGTAGACTTTGACTCACATGCTTGCAAAGTGAATCAGTGGCAACATCTGTTCCCCCAGAGGGATGGGTGCACCAGCCTCAAACCACCCACAGCGGCCGTGCCTATGGAAGTTGGCATTTCCTGGCTCGCGTTCTGGCAAGCATGGTCATTAAGGGCGGGGGGGGGGGGGGGGGTGGCGAAGACGCG
>NW_010973443.1:414934-570990 GCF_000737465.1 Haliaeetus leucocephalus | reverse complement strand
GGGGTGGTGGGGGGGGGGGGGGGGGGGGGGGGATGATCAATCCATGCTTCTGTGCTTTTGTGCATAGGTGTGAAGATCTCCCCTGTATTCAGGAAGACAGGGTCAGAGACAGAGTCTCGTGGCATTACTACTAACATGCATCTGAAAGTTCCAGTTCAATCCAAGGTTCCCTGTATGGTTACTGCAGTCAGAGATGGCATTTGTTTTGTGTGGCAGATGTTCCAACATCCTGTAAGGAATTATTTGTAATTAAAACAGAAAACATTTTGTGGGATACATTTTCCCCTCTGTTCCTTCAGTGGACTTGCATGTACGTACCTGAAGCTGACCTGTATGGATGTTCCATGCAGAACTGAACGTGGATCCAAACAAGAGGTCACGGTACTTAAGAGGTGGCTTGATGGGAACTCGATTGCAGGAGTAGGGCTTGCAATCAGAAGTGGGGTCATGAGCCTGGAAGTGCACTGGGAAGTGAGGTCGTGAGTGGAAAAATTTGAAAAACTGCCCAAAGAGCTGTGTTTAGTGCACAGTCGCCTGTGGCCTCTCCTACATGCTCCCATCGCTCTGTCCTTAACACTTCTACAGAGGATTAAAAAACCCCTTCCTGATCCATGAGAATAGTCACTTGAATCCCATTTCTTTGGTACAGTTCAAAACACTTGCCAGCAGGCTAACAACAATCTCCTTTGTCAACGTGAGGAAAAACCTGGGAACTTTGTGATCAAGGACTATTTCTCATTTTCATGAAAGCAACAGGAAAGGATTGAGCCACAGGGGAGATATTTAGAGTCAAAGAATAGAACTTGCCTCAGCAAAGCTATAATGCATATACACACACCAACCAGTGGAGCTTAGAAATCACAAAGTCTTGTAGCACCAGACCAGCTTCTCTGTGAGAATGATCAT
Organism: Haliaeetus leucocephalus; assembly: GCF_000737465.1. Taxonomy (NCBI): domain Eukaryota; kingdom Metazoa; phylum Chordata; class Aves; order Accipitriformes; family Accipitridae; genus Haliaeetus; species Haliaeetus leucocephalus. Next base: position 570,084 of record NW_010973443.1, on the reverse strand, counting down.
GCATAAGAAATGAGACTTAATAGCTATTTGTAATTTTAAAAAGGCTGTTTGTTTATATGTGCCATTCTCATGAATACAGAAGGCGGCTATTTTTTCTCAGTCTAAATAAAGAGAAAGTCAAATAATGTCTCATATTTTCCTTTGGAACTGTGTTAATAGAGAAACTAACATAAAGCATGTAAAAAAGGTGGTGAGATGTTTAATTAATATTAAAGCATTAGAAAGGGAGATGGTGCATTGTTCTATGTAAGCAACATAATAATTTCATATGATAGTCCTTTTACTGCACAATATTTATGGCCATATAGTTTATGTTCTATTAGGAACATTTTCCTGAATGTGCAATAAGATCCTTATCTGTACATATTAACAATGTCCTTTTATAAGGAGGCCTTAGAGAGGGTTTCGTGATCTTCAGGAGAGGCAAATGAGATGCAGGATTTCTTTAGAACTGCATTTGATCTATAAACAAAGTTCCTCTCCATATCTCTGAAAGTTTAAATGCTACCTCTTAAGCAAGAAACAATAGAAGTATCTCAGAGTTCGCCAGTTTTGAATAATTATTTTAATTGAAAGTGTTGGGTTGTGTTCCCATTCCTACACTGAAATGTCTTGCAGGCACAGAGAACAGGAATTATTTGTGGAATGCAGCATCAGCCAAGTCTCAACACACACGCTGGGAGGAATTGGCATAGGCTCACCTGGTTTTGCATGCAGGGGAGTGTTGAAGTGTAGGAGTTTGGACTGGTTTTCTTTTTAATTCTTTTCATTAATGTTACAGAACAGTAGATCCAAATTGCCCATTACCTGCTTGCTTTTCACATTTTTCTATGTTGGAATAACTGTGGCTGTCAGTGGGACTTACCTTGTTGCAGGCAGCATTGGACAATTTTCTCTTTTCTCTTCTCTTCTCTTCTCTTCTCTTCTCTTCTCTTCTCTTCTCTTCTCTTCTCTTCTCTTCTCTTCCCTTCCCTTCCCTTCCCTTCCCTTCCCTTCTCCCCCATTTTCCCTTTCCCTTTTTCACCTGTCTTACAATAAGCATATTTTCTTCTACTGAGACATGCTTGGCACACCTTTTCCTGTTGCAGCTATTTGCTTTTGTAGCCTGGAGTTCTTGCAGCATCTGAGCAAGTGAGATCTAGCAATTGCAATTGATTGAATGTATCATTACGGCTATGTGAAGAATTGATTTTTTTTTCTTTGGTGACTGGGTTAAAAAAAAATCAAGATTTTGGTTTGGATTAAAATGAATCTAGACTTTTTTCCATTTTTTTTTCTCCCCAAGGAAGAATCAAAACTCCCCAAACTACATTTTATGTTGAATGAAACATTCTGTTCAACCCAAAATGAAACATTTCATTTTCCAAGCATTTGCAAGAAAAGCAAAGGAAATGAAGGGATAGATTCACAAAACTGGAAAATGAAAAGGAGGAGTTGGACACTTTTAACCTATTGCCAGAGAACTCCTGTTTTGTCACTTTTCAACTTTGTATAAATATTTATTGGAACACAGAAATGAGCCCAGAGGAGCATGCCAACTTGCATGCTACCTACACCTTCTCCTGTATCTATTTCCCTTGAAGATTTTAAAAATTATTTAACAAAAAGTAGACCAGAAAGCAGCACCTTCACTCCAGTCCCTGTTCTGAAGCACAGCAGTGGTAAAGGCAAAGGGTGAGTTTACGCACGCCTTCTTTGCACGGCATAGCCTTTAACCACTTCTGACATGTACAACTTACTTTTCCTGTGATACCAAGCCCTTGAATCAGAAAGCAGTGAATTTTAAGTCAGATCTCTGTAGTAAACATCCAAGCTGTCGGGTTTTAGTGGGGGTCCCTCAGTCACTTCTGCTGAAGCTGTTCTACCCTGTATGGGATTTTTAGGAACTGAGACAACTAGAGCAAGTCAATGTGACTCCCTACCCCAAAAGGTAGGATGTTCAACTGAAAGCTGGGAAACCTGCAGTTTAGTCGTTTCTTAAGTTCTTTAATTACTAATGAAACTAGTTAACAGGGCAGATTGAGACAGATAACCTGCTCTGAATACGAAAAGTGTTGATACTATGGGTGAACTTCTGGGAGCTGAGGGCTATTGGTTACATCTTCTCTGGCAGAGGAAGGAAACCGGTGTTTTCTCACATCCACCTGCATTCTCCAGCTGCTATAATACTAGTTAAAAGAATACCACAACTAATGCTTTCTTGAGTCTGGCTTTTTTAACTTTTCTTCAAACCAAAATGATTCAGTGAATTTGAGTAGTCTGCCCTTTGCTACATGTATTATTACATGGCAGATATTCCACCAAATAAAAAATGTCCTTGAACATGTGTGAATTTACAGTATGAGTCCAGAGTAAACAGCAGGCTGAATGAAGCCTTTAAGGTGAAATTCACCTTTTCTTTCAGAAAGCTCTAGAAATCAAGATTATACATGGCATTTCTCTCTACACAAATAGAGCTATAGCAGAGTGGTCTATAGGCAGCAAAGGACTTTGAATTGTAGATTTTATAGAGTAGATACCATATCCTCTAGGTATACTTTTGTGCTTGGTCTAAGCCCTTGACTGAGTAAGCTACGTTGAAGTTGCTTTCGGAGTTTGGGTGTCTATGCAGAGAATGTTAAAGAAGAGTGAGAGCAAACAGCCACTTCAGATTGCTTTACCAATGAGGATGAGCTGAGAGAGGCCTGGTTTAGAACTGAATGGCTTTTCCAGAATTGTACCTTTCTGTGGCAGCATCTTCATGAACATGGAAACTTCCCATGTTTTCCTGATACAGACAAGGAAAAAGGCTGCAACCAAGCCAGTTGCTCTGCACAGAAGTAAGCTACTCATCCTTTAAACTGTGGAGGCTTGTGGGCTATTTCCAGTTCAGTTTTAAGAGTTCATTCGCGACAAGAGCTCACATTGCATTTTTGTAGAAAATTGTACTTGTACATGAGGGGTTGTGTATGCAGATGGAGAACTTTTATTGGCAACCTCAACTTACGCTGAGAAAGTCTAATGTAAGTTGAGCAAGCTGCAGTAATAGCAGTCAAGTTCTAGCATTCATAGCTTCAGGGTAAGTGAAGGGAGAGAGCAAGAAATGAGCCTTTCGTTCCAATTTTTGGTTTGAGCTAGAAGATGAAAAGTAATTTTGGAAAGGTGAAAAAGTTTAATTTTGGCCATAAAAAATTCAGAAAATTTAGACAAAAGTGAAAAGGGAGAAGCAAGCCCTAACCCAAGTGCTCCATACAAGATCTCCACCGAATTTTCAGTTTGTTAGCTGAATTGAGGACACTGGAATGGACTCTTGCTATAGTGGTGACCCTAAGTGAAAATTTTTCCTGTTTTGCAAGGACTCAACTTCGGGACTTTTTTGTGGCATTAAAATACAAAATGTCAGTATATTTCAGAACAGGTAAAGAAGACAATGCTTTTCTCCACACTTTACCACTGTGGCTGAGTAAGCAGATACATATAATTCACTTTGTTTGATATAACTGCATATGTTTACAGAATATTAATAGTCATGCTAAAAACCACATACCCGTATGTAATTATGTATAAAAACAAAAATAATTTAAGATTGATCAAAACCTTTCATTTGACTCAAAGTCAAATATTCAGTTTCCTTTGTGGGATTTTAAACTCTTTTAAAAAACTCTTTAAAGTAATTGGACAATTTTAAAGAAAAAAAAATACCATTTTGAAACAGGAAAGGGAAAGAATACTGAAAATATCAAGTGAAACACTTTGCCCTGTCGTTCCTCTAAGATCTTACTGCCAAAACTATTAAATTTAACCTATCCTTCCCCTGCCCCCTTGCAAAGTGTTTTTCAGCAATTAAATACTCACTGAGAATAAATAACCTAATCTACCCTAGAGTCCTTATGCTATACTCCTTTCTCTAGTTCACACATGCTGTATTTGCTATTATTTGCATGCTCAAATAACTGCCCCGATATTCGCTTACCCATTGAGTTGAGCAAAGAAATGTACTAGACGTATTCTTCAAATGTTTAAACAGAAAAATCTAAGATAAAAATATACAAAGACTGCTGCAGAATCTTAACAGCTGTCCTAATAAATTTCCAAAAGTGCAGGGAGCAATGTTAGTTTAACCACTGATGATGTCATGCTATCCCGCTTTCAGTGACCTGCCTCTGATGGGTCTTTCTTTTCTGCCTCCTCATGGATGACCACACTGGTTCTGCTGAACTTCAAGTTTAGGTCTGTGTGTTTGCAGAGGAAATTGGATTATTTTTTGCACATTTGTATGCTTGTTTTGTTTTCTTCTGTCAAAAGCATTTTTTACCTGAGAAAGAAGGAGTTAATAAAAATAGGCTTTCTGCTCTTGAAATGTCAGCCACAGCTTCTCATCACCCCATGAAAAGCCCTCTTGTTTCCTTGCTCAGCTCCTCCTGAACTTCAAACAGTCCTATAATCCCTCTGACCTTAGAAGGTCAAAGATATATAAAAAGTATCATTCTTTGTGTAAAAGCACCTTAATCATTCTTACCTTGCCCTTTATTCTCTTTTGAGGGCCCTGTGATATTTTAATTCAAGAACCACCTTCTAGCATTAACATATATAATTTCAACTCTTTTCTTCAGCCGGTAATAGAGGAGAAATCCTTTCTGTCCCTGCTTTTGCTGACTCCCTGAGTAGAGGCATCTAATTTATTTTAATAATTCATTTAATTGCATAATTTAAAATACTAGTGTTCACTCAAAATACACATGCGTATGTCCAATTGTACTATAAATATTGTTTAATTAAAATACTTTAATGAACGGAGGTAGATTTTTAAGTATGCTGCTCTCCATTTCTATGAATTTGGCAGGACTTGAAAGTCCTCGGACTAAATTCTGATGTCAATGCAAATCTGGAGTTTAATTTAGGTCAATGAAAAAAACCTCTGGACTTTCACCTGAAGATAGAATTCATTTCCCTTGAAGAAAGAGCTGTATCCTGCAGTGGTGGGGGAAAGGGAATAGGCAAAATGAAAACCCAGCTAGAAGCGAAGCGACTTACAGCCAAACGTATTTAACTGTGTGGAGCCTGTCAAAGGTCAGGGCGAGACCACCGCAGGAAACGCAAGATGGAAACAGGGCGGGCGGTGGGAGAGCGAGGGGGGAGGTGGGAAGAAGCTGTTGCGGCAGGCGTAGAGGCATGGCTTTGCGCGGCAGAGGTTTAGCCTGCCCGTGAGGGAAGAGCTCCCGTCTCCTCCGGTCCTGCCTGTGACAGCAGCTCGATGCGCGCTGATGTCCACGGGCAGCGACCCGGCTTTTCAGTAGGCACGTGCTCAGGGCACTGCTGCAGCAGCCCTCGGTTCCCAGCAGGGCCTGGGAAGAGCGGCACCAAGGAAGACCCTGAGAACCGGGCAGGCGATGAAGTTGTTTTCAGCCCGGCTCCTGCTTTCTCAGCTACCCGTACGTGATGCTTTTGGAGGAGCAACTTTTTCGAACCCAAATACCTGTGCGCTGGTACTCTGGTTTTCTTTTTTTTTCTTCCTTTTTTTGAAGTAGGATTGTTTGCCAGTGGATTGGCAGGACAGTTTTTAACTCTCGTTTCATGAGCAATGTTAAGACTAGTAGGTTTGACTGCATATTTGGTCAGAAGATGTCTGTGACAAGATGCTTGGAAAGGGAATGCACAGAAGGCTTTCTGAACGGGGTGGTTCGAAGGAAAACCACAGGCTGCAGAACTGTCACAGTGTCATGGCTGGGGAAAAAACCCAAGGTGGTTTCGTCTACCTTTTGTATTAATTTTATTTTTTTCTGTGTAAACAGCTTTGCACTAAAAGAATATAAGTAGCAACTGGTTGCTGTGTTGATGTGCTAGGGAGGTTATACTGATGTGTCCAGACCTGTCCATCTTTTTCTGTCCCTGCTTTTTTAGGACTGGAAACCAGTTCTGGGGACAGATGGGGGCAAGGGCACTGCCCTGAAATTTGGGTATCGTCTGACACAGCTATTCTCAGCTTCCTTCAGCCTTCCTGGCATTATTCCAAACCTGGCATAGAGCACTTGCTGATCTCCTTAAATCTTGGGAGCAGGACAGTGAGGTGATGAGAGAAGGACCACTCAAAATACATGAAAAATCCAGGGAAAAATGTCCATTTTTAATGTGCTGTGTTCCCCCGGAGGGGGACGCAAAATGCCTCTTGCTGATTGTTGTTTCCCACTGGCTACAGAAAAGCTGTTTCTGACACTTGTGTGGTTTCTTGGTATTTTTATCTTCCCTTCTCTCTTACCCTTGCCAGGAAGCAAGGGGAGCTGCAGCAGCTCTGACTTTTCACCAGTAAAAATCTGAGAATGAACCAAAATCATGGATTGATGCTGGGAGGGCAAGGGTGCACTACAGACAAAACGTTATCTTGGCTGATAGCATGAACTGATGAGCCATTGGGTTGTTCATGCCAGGGGAAAGCACGTTGTAAGCCAGAGGACCGGATGGATAATGGGAGGAAATATTCTTGTATCTGCGAGAGAGTTACATCGCTGTAGAATTCTCCTGCTTCTTAACATGGGATCCTGCTGTCAAATTTATCCCAGACCATCAGCCCATGACCCTGTCACACACTTGTCTTCTCAGTCCTTTGGCACTGCCACCTGTGCAGCACGGCAGCTTTCTTGAGCTGTTGGTGGTGGGTGCCCTAAGCTCAGACCCACGGCTCTCTTCCCTCCCAAGCTTCGCTGTTAGCCCTTTTTTCCCTGTGGCATGGTGAGGCCCAGCCTCCTTCCTGCAGTGACTGCCTCCTCTCTTTTCCAGTATCAAAACTCAAATATCCCACCACCATGACAAAAGACCACAGAGAGCTCTTTACCTGGGTCCTCGCAAGGGTGCAGTGTTGTGCCCCTCGGCTGTCTCTATGGGTGTTTTTATCTTATGTCTTCTGAAGCTTCAGCTGCTTTTGTCCTGAAAGAGTTCAGGCACCTCTCTGCCCCCCAGGGTTGTGATCCATTTTACCTCCTACCTTCTGCACTAAACCTGGCTTTTATCTACCCCCATTACGCACTGTTTTGGCTGCTGAGCCAACTGATTGTAGAGGAGGGGCTTCTCCCAGTCCTTTTCTCGTATATGAGGACTCAAAATCACATCACGGGAGGTGTGTATTTACTGTTCTGGGTCAACAGCTATTTCTTTGTCCAAGCCATGAGTGGCTTGGTGTCCTAATCCTGCTAAAGGTACCACCTGAGCTGGCCCAGCCATTACGAATCCCCACCTGGCTCAGACATCTGATATTGGGCATGAATTTCTCTAACTTACCTCCCAGAATTTGAGAGAGGTGGGTCAATAGTTCAAGCCTGATTTGTGATCCCAGCCCAGCTTGGAAAACCATTGAAATCAAACCTCCCTTATGGTAGAGAGAACAGAACTCTCCTCCAGAGGCTTGTTGAGAAAAGTATGTAGTTGCCTGCAGGTTTATTGGGGGAAAAAAAAAAGCATAAAAATTAACCTAGGAACTGTCAGGCCAGGTGCTTTACCCGGTGTTACGAGTTTCAGGGTATTGGCAAGCTCTGATGTTAATGGATGTCCCAGGTTTCCTGCTGGGACACAGAGAATCGGGGCATTTATATTTTAGCAAAGAGCATTTCCAGATACATGTGTGAAGGAAAGAATTGAAATTGCAAGGGCTTGCATGAAAGTTAAAGAATCTCTTGTTTATATCTTTGGGAACAATGCATAGTTTATTCTGGGTACTTCAGTGTGCAGAAAAGGTTCTGTCTAAGCCCCCTTGCTTCGGTGGAACCTCTGACACACTGCCTGCCTTCTCCTTGCTCAAATCCTTCCCAAGTCCAAGAAGTGTGAACACAGCCTGAGACACGTGCCACATACTGAGCTCCTACCTGTTTCTGGTGAACATGAGGAGGAGTTCAAGGGAAGGATTTGAGGCATGCTGCTTGTGCAGCCCCTTTGCTTTCTTTTCACTCCTCTTTTATAGCCGGAGCGAAGCTAATAAGCCTGCCTGTGAGAAAGGCTTTTCATGTGTTACAAAGCAGCTGGCTGGAGGAAGTTGACAGTCCATTGGTATCCAGGAAGAGGTTGATTTCCTTCTTTATAAACATCTCAGAATAAGGCTATAGAAGTAATAAAATATTAAACCTCCACCTATTTAGTTTCTTGTGTGCTCTGTCAGGAGAGAAATGAGGGAGGAAGTCAAAGAATCATCAGTGTGCTAGTGCATACAGATTGGATTATTTGCCCAGAAAAGAAAGAAAAAAGTCAGACTGTGGGTATCTTTTAAAAGTAAGGAGGAAAACCACATAACTTCTTGCTGTTAGATTCACGAACATCCACCCAGCCCTACTTCCTTCACTGGAAAGGCCAACAACTTTCTGGATCACACTGCTTCACACATATTAGGAGATGATTAAAGGAAGGATCTAGTACAAGCTCTAGAACTTATTAAAAGTTGCCTGCGACTTTGAGAAGGGATATCTTTGTGCAGCCTGGAGAATAATCTGTGCATAGTATCTGCCTTGTTCTTACCGGGTTTCCTAAGATTAGTCAGAATCATTTTACACCTATTTTTTGAGTACCCTGTGCATGGGAAACTTATTCTGAATAGTCAGGACTCTACCAACAGCAGCTGAAGCTAATTTTGCTTGAGTGGCTTTGAGCTGATTCTGAGTTGGGTGGTGTGGAAGAGGACAATGCTTTTCCACCAGTCCCATCCCCAGTTTACAGTGCTGTCTAATTTAAGCTGTTTGGGTGTGTTGTAGCACCCAGACTGCCAAAGAACTTGGGCATGCAGACAGGAGGCATCCCACCTTCTCCACCCGATGCCAATGGAAAGAGCTAGCAGATCCAGCCAGGGTGTGGACAGCGGACCTGTATTTGTCAATGGGGTTGGGCTTCTCTTGCTCAAGAAGGAGTAGTTCAGGTGGAGAACAGGGACCTTCTGTTCAGGAGAGGCAGGCAAAAGGAAGGGCAGTGCCCTCGTGGCTGCTTTGTGACCACTCGGTGATATTGCCAAATACTCAGCTGTGTGACAGGGACCATATGCTGTGCAAGATGGGACCAATAACCATAAGAGTCCGTCTTGGTCAACACACTTGTTGGACTATGAAGATCAGGATGGAAGTGGGAAGGAGAGGTAAGGTAACACAGGAGAGTATCACAAAAGATATGATGAGAATGGAAGGGTAATATGAGACTTGCACACTTGAATGGTTAGCACTGCCTTGGGCTGATGCTGTCCATTGCCAGAGTGGGAAATGCTTTTTGTAACAAAACATAGAAAAAGATATCTTTTACTTGGAGGGGGCAAGGTAGGTCCAGAATATCTACTGATAGTTCAAGGCCTCTACTGGATTCAAATGCTTAAGTGCAGGAATATAAAAAGAAATGCGCACAATGTCAGCCCCCAAAATCTCCCCAAAAGGGAGAGAATTTTTGGTGTGGAGGAGATGGGGTGACTTAGCAATAAATGTAGGCTAGATATTGGTAGTCATCCCAGATGACTCAGGCGCTGGTCTGCCATGTTCCTCTGCCCTGGGAGGTAAAACGCAGACAGTAGGATATGGGTAATCAGGCCCTCTGACAGGAGTCAAACTGGAATCAGGTTTGGAGATGGGATGAAGGTACTGCAGTGAAATAGAATCTGGGAAACAGGCTGCACTTAGCCAGAAGGTCTGGCCAAGAAGGTCCTCAGAGGCTTAACCACAAGATTAGGGACTATAAACTGCAGAGCAGATTCTGGGATAGCAGATGAGATAAGGTTTAAGCAATGTAAGACAAGCAGGTCAGGATTAGGAGGAAGAAAATTAGCAAAGGTCAAATCAGAAGCCTGTGAAGAAGGGTCAAGAGCTAAGTAGGGAATTACAAGTGAGGTTCAAAGGCCAAAGCAAAGACTGAGCAGACAAGGAGTGCTGTATGCTGAAAGCATATATATCCCCCATGGCGGAGTCTACCTGTTAACTAGGACCAGAAACTGATTTTGTGCCGGGTCTCAAATTCTTAGAGGGACCAAACTCAGAGGCTGCACTTGCCTTTCTTCAAAGAAAGGAGATTTATTTATCACAGACAGAATCCTCTGAGATTCTTCTTTTTGTAGACTCTATGAAGATAACTAGCTTTAAAAAGAAAAAGATCTGAGACACATGATGGTAGTTCCTTCTCCTTGCTTGAGGCAAATATTCAAAATAATTTCCAGTGTCCAAACCCTTCTAATCTAGACCTGCCAAGTCACCCAAGGGTTGTGGTCTAACTGCAGGAATTGGTGAATGACTTCTGTGGTCTGCATGCCGTAGGCTGTGATCACAGCAGTTCCTCTTGTCACTAAGTGTCAGGACGCTTTGGAGAATGTCACACCTTATGGCACTCGCAAGGGCTCCTTACCCATTGCTGTTGCTTATTCCAGTTAGTCTTCTCTTTCACCTGGGTTAAAAACTGGCAAGCAGAGAAAAGAGGGTAAAGTCATTGCCATTTTTCTTGGCCTCAACAGGCTACAGACCCATATTATTGACTGCAATAAAACGATGCTGGAAAGGAATTGAGTATTTTGTGCAGAGTACTTGAATGAGCTTCAAAATCTTGTGTGTTCCAGCTGAAAGATCAACATCATTTTGGTTTGAAAATGCTGAGACTGCTCTGGACGGCTGCTCCGTTATGACTTCATTAGTGTGGCACAGATTCTTGTCTCCCTTGCCCTGCTTTTACTCTGAAGTAGCTCTGTCAGCTCACTGGAGGTATATCAGACTTAACTCAAGCTGAGAGGAGAATCAGGCCACAAATGTCCTATGCCTAACTCTTTCAGACAGGAGGGAACTTCTGGTTTGGATCCCTTTGGGTTAAGAGAAAAAAAAAAAAGAAAAAAATGCTTTTAAAACCTCAAAAACAAACATAACCTTTCTTTCCCCTCAGCAGCAGGTTTTGCTTATGAAGTGATAGTAATGTGACTCTATTTAGCGTGCTGCAGCTGCCCCACAATGATACAGTACATTTTCTATTTTCCTTCTGGGAAAGAGCCGGCTCCCAGCAATGATGTGTGGACACAGTTCGGTTAGCTGCTGAACCAGGAAACGGTGGGTTTGCAGAGCTGATGCACTTCGGCTACCTCTACCATCTTCCATCCTCTGACGGCAGAGACAAAGTTCATCCAGGCAGACATGACCTAGAAGGATGTTTATGCAATAAAACAATGAAGTATTTGTTTCAGGCAGCTCTGATGACACTGAAATGATATCACTAGAAAAGCATCTTTTCCGATGGTAATTGCAGCCTACTGCTAGATCTAGATCTTGGCAGAATTTTATTGGTCTTACTGCCTACATGACCCAATGTGGGTGTAGTGCAAAACATCAGGCTAAAGCAGAGATGATGAGAATGGCAGAGCATCGACACGGCTTGGGTAAGGTCTCACCACAGAGCAATGGCAGAGGTGGGAGTTTGTCCTGGGTTTCCTAATTCACAACACCTGAGGTCTTCTTTGTACATGAAATCATGATTACAGCGTACAGGTCTGGTGGTTTGCCAGAGGAAGACAGAATATATCAGTTCTTCTTCAGTGCGAACTCTCTGCTTGTGGGTGCAGCTGAAGATGTTGACACAGATTTCTGTGTGACAACCTGACTCAAAGGCTATTGGACTCAAAGATTTTTGATTCCGTACACAGGTTGGAGGAAGACTTTTTGAACTGCTACTTGTCTTGCCAAAACAAGTGAGATGAGTGGATTATTAGTATAAATGGTGGATTATTAGTCTTAATTGGTTGTGATCAACTAATGGTAGATCTGCTAATTGAAGATGCCAACCAATTATTCTTAAGGAAAACTACTATCTCTGCAACTTTTTGTCCCCATTGATTTAGGAGAATTTGAGGCTACTGATCTTCATGAGATGGTACAAGGCTCAAGTCACTCCCAGCCTTCTGTCTGATGAAGGGGAGTTGTTGCCTGGATGGTGGTTTTATTCAGTAGTTTGGTTTAAACCAATCAATGATGTTATCTATACACACTCAGAGGCTTTGGTAGTAGAGGCATCTACAAACCAGTCAGTATACTACTTGGCAGCCTGTGCTATAGCTTGTGCAAGCCAGCGCTTTACTACACAACACAATAGGCTGGATTCATCAAAGTGATAGCAGGGTCAAAAGGGTAGAGTTGCCAAGACATAAGTCACTGTAGTTCAGAGGTAATTTTAGTTTTATTTCACTTTTGATTAATGTTTAAACTTTGATTAAGAGTTTCCATGGGAGAACAGTAGAGCTATGGAGTAGATGTTTAAGTCCAAACTGATAATACAAAACAATTAAAAAAAAGTCCCCCTAAACCTCTCAGCAGAACTTTTCCCAACAGAAGTCCTTCATGTCAAAACTAAACAGGCTGTTCCCCTTCCATGTCTGTTGTTCTGCGAATGAGGACTGTCTGTAAATAAAACTAACATGTTGCCCATCTGTTATGCATAGCTAAAGGAAATTTAAAGACAATACTACTAGAACTCCCAAAGATACCATCTAACCCCATAACTAATTTATTTTCACAGCTCAGATCAAAGAGCTCGTGGATATTAGACTCAGCCAGTGGCATGTCCTTTGGAAGAAGCTCCCACAGTCATGTGATTGTTTGGCCACTGCCCTCCGAAAAAGTCCTCAGGCTCATTAGTTCCCTTTGCTGCATTTCCCTCCCCTGTCCCCTGGGTTGCATTTCACATCACTTGTGCTGTGGCCATTCACACTATCCTCTCTAGATGAGCAGGGTTTTACTTTTCCTGGATGGTGCTGAGATCCCCTGCTGCGCTGTGGAGGGTGTTGGGTCACAGTGTGTGGTGGACTGTCAGAAACACCTCGAACTTGAAGAAGGAAAATTTTCACTCCAAAGTGGGGCTGCGTTTCTGGCCTTTTGTCTTACAGAACGGGCTGCTGATATGTGCGTAAGGCTGCTGAGATGGCTCACCAGTAACCTTGACTTAGGTCTACCAGCTTTGGGAGGCTTTTTGAAAATGCTGGTGCCATTCATATTTCTAGATAAAGCAAGGAGGGCTTAGGCTTTCTCTCTGGACCATGCCTTGGCCCAGGCGACCAGCTCTTGTGCAGTGGATTAGGCATGATGGCATGATGCTATCGCACATGGGAGACTCACACCTGTTGCAGTGTTTTTAAAGCTGGCCAGAGCAGGGTTATGTGTTATGTTGGGTTATGTGTCACACGCGTCAAGCCACAAAAATGTGGAAAACAGGCTGCATGGCGGGGCAGACAAGTGTCAGCTCAGACATACTTATGATGGTCCAAGGCCAGTGCAGTATGAGCGACCAAGAAATTGGCTTTCCAGTTGTAACTGGGAGCTCTGTAGCTGCTCTGTACAGATGGACAACTTAGGGTTCACCACCAGATGCAGATTAATGCAGAGAAGCCACACAAAAGCAGTCTTCCCCTTTCTGATTAAATGGTCACTGCTGATTTTCCTCATGAAATGAGGAATGTTGCTTCATCTATATGGCAACCATGTGTAACAGCTGTCATGCTTCTCCCAACTAAGACTTTTTGCAAACTGGTCCTTTAAATTTGGCAGAGCAAAACATCTGTGGTTCTAACACAGGTGCTTTCTGACTCAATCTTCCTCTCAGCCTGTAAGCTTTAAGTCTTTTTTTTTTTTTCTTCTTTTCCTTTAAAGCATTGCTGAGAAAACACTACCTGTGATAACTTTGATAAAAATACTCTCTGTAGCAGTCTTGAGTCCTCTGAGAAGCAGATTGTATACCCATTGCAGATATCTTGCAGAGCTCTGGCAATGAGAAAGTGTGGCCATGGCCTGAGATGTATGGTAAAACAAGCCGTGTTTCATGTAGCCTGTTAAAGCAGGAGAGGTTGAGGAGAATGGCCACGCTCAGATGTATTTTGGCAGTTACTTCTATTTCCCTATTGTTAGCCACTTTTAAGCCTCTGGGGATTGAGGATTTGATTTGGTGGACTAGGAAAATCTGTTTTGAATTGCCATGCAATGTATGTATGTCTAAGCAGTGAGATGAACATTAGGGCTGTTTGTAGTGCAGATCAGCATACATCATATTAGCTCTCAAAATGCTAGGAATGGGACTACTTATTTTTAAAAAGCTCTGCTATACCCTCATCTACATCCTAATTATTTACACATATACAGGAGCAGAGCAGTTTCTTAACATTATGTACTTAAGGCAGTAGCTAAGTATCTAAAGATCTTATTACTTTAAAAATCTTATTGCTTTATGTGGTGGGTTGACCCTGGCTGGAGACCAGGTGCCCACCAAAGCCGCTCTATCACTCCCCTCCTCAGCTGGACAGGGGAAAGAAAATATAACAAAAGGCTTGTGGATTAAGATAAGGACAGGGAGAGATCACTCACCGGTTACTGTCACAGGCAAAGCAGACTCGGGGAAAAAAATTAATTTAATTTATTACCAGTCAAATCAGAGTAGGATAATGAGAAATAAACCCAAATCTTAAAAACACCTTCCTCCTAGCCCTCCCTTCCTCCTGGGCACAACCCCACTCCTGAGTTCTGTCAGTTCATCACACCTTGTCTCTGCTGCTCCTTCCTCCTCAGGGGCAGGACTCCTCACACTCTTTCCCTGTTCCAGAGTGGGGTCCCTCCCATGAGAGACAGGCCTCCACAAACTTCTCCAACAAGAGTCCTTTGCATGGGCTGCAGTTCTTCACAAACTGCTCCAGCGTGGGTCCCTTCCACGGGCTGCAGTCCCTCAGGCACAGACTGCTCCAGCATGGGTCCCCTGCGGGGTCACAAGTCCTGCCAGAAAACCTGCTCCAGCATGGGCTCCTCTCTCCATGGGGACACAGGTCCTGCCAGGAACCTGCTCCAGCACAGGCTTCCCACGGGGTCACAGCCTCCTTTGGGCACCCACCTGCTCTGGCATGGGGTCCTCAGTATTTGGGGGAAAGCTTTGTATTCACAATATAAAAAAATAATTAAAAATCAAACTTATTGGTCAAATGCCTAAGAGCTAGGTTGTCAAACAATTAAATGGTCTGATGTCGTCATGGTGATGTAGCCTTGTCAGTAATACTGTGTTCATTTCAGTCATCCAGTCTTAAGAACGGTTTTAGAGTTTATTCTAGAAAAGAGATAAATGCCTCTGGAGATGCAGATATAGACAAGTCTTGAAGATAAGGCTGTGGACTAGCTGGGGTGATTCCTCTGATTTGGTTCAACAGTGGTGTTTCCCTTTGTCTCTAGCATGTTAAATATTTAGGCAATGACTGTTTCATTTCCTGAACTTGCATTCATCTTGTTTAAAGATGCACTTAACTGATGTTTAATGAAATATCACGGATAGTCTTGAATTTAATGAGTTGCCATGTCAGATTTCATTTAAATCCTTTGATTTTTGTCTTAGGTTTATAGCCTAAAGCTCTGTGTTTCATTTTGACCAGAATTACTGCTCTAGCTATTGGCACTGGATTGCTTGTATTTACATACTTACAAAATAAAGATTGAGCCAAACTAAATTAAAACTTAATATTAATAAAACCCCCTCAGAAAACGAAAACAACAACTGAGCTCCATACTTCACCTCCTCAGAAATCCTAAACCACAACATATCAGCAAAAAGTACCTTTTTTGCTTTATTACTCAAGGCGTGTTTATGTATTTTGGGCCCGAAATGAATGGGCCCTTCTTAAATACGACATCTGTGTATTTTAAAGCAAACTAAACCTTTCTGTGGGGATTATGCTAAATTGACACCCACGGAGATTACAGACTCATCTTTTCATGTGGACAGGATGTCACCCCACATGTTTGGTTTTGTATGCATGTGTAACCCATGCTCCTGCAGTACCTAAAATACCTGGTTTGCTTGGGTGGACTGCGGGAGAACGCAGCCCGTGTTGCTGGAGCTCGAAGTGTGCTGGTATTTGCATGCACGCCTTTGCACGCATGCCTTTGCACATAACCAGTCATGGGCATATGCGCATGTTACACGCCGTAGGTATATGTGGCCCTGTTGTCGTGATATGTGGCTGCAAGTATCCTGTGGCTACATCCACATGTGAACTGGAGTGCCATGCTTGTGCATATAGAAAGCAAGCGCAGGGCTATGGTATTCCGCTAGAAGCCATGAGGCCTTTTGATAAGAAAGAGCAAAACAGAAGGAGGTATGTGCCACCCTGGCTGCTAAAAGATTGATCATAGAATAAAACGTCCCTTTTTCTATGTGACTGACATTTTCTTTTAAAAACTGTTTCTGCTTGAACAGAATTTTTGCAACTGAGAATAAGTTTGAAAAAATGCTTGAGATGATTACTTTTTTTTTCACTAAAAAATTCTTGGATGTGTGGTGGTGTTTCATATTTCCAGGGCAGGGAAACTTGTGATTCTGACCTTTGTATTACGCTTTTATTCTGTTTGGTAATGTCCTTATTTCACAGCTCTGTATATACAGGTATGTAAACAGAGTGGTCACCAGTATGCATGCAGAATGGCACAGATGAGCAGAAACTCCAGAGTTCACAATGTGAAATTCCAGTCCCCAAGACCGCTCTTCATTTTATATTATACTGTATTATCCGAGAAACAGAAGCAGGCATGTAATTAGATATAGCTGTGACAAAGATGAGCAATCCACGCAAGAGAGCCTTGTGGAGACTAAGCTTTGGCATTTCAAATTCTCATATTTGCCCTTACTCTTAAATCATAAACCTGGATCTTCTCCTAAATTAAATTTCTAATGAGAAAGGTGTTTACAAGCTTGATGCTGATTTAACAAAGTGAGTTTGTGAGTGTATTTTTGGTTCCCTGTGTGAGACCTTTTAAAGTACTCTTTAACAGGCAAACAGCAGCTACTGCAACCATATTCTGAAGAAGCAGATGCTCAGGTGTGCTCTTGTCAGATAGAAGCAGCCTGTGAAGTTAATAATTGGTGCATGTAGCTATTCATGCCATTTCATTGTAAGATATAGTAGTTGCTCTTTTCTTTACCTTTGATGTAATCTCTTGAGAAAAAAGATCTGCTGGAGGGATTGGCACTACAAATTCTCCTGGCTAAACCAAGAGCCATGTTAAAGTTGTAATCAAGTGTTTCACCCCTCCCCAGACTCTGCTTCACTAAGTAGCTCATGGGAGAGGTTTATTCCCCATTTATAGTGAGCTCAAGTGGGACAAAGGATTTGCATGGCCAAGGATTAAGAGGAAAAGACCAAGGTAGTCTTTCTAGCATTGTGTCCCTCTCTAAACCAAAATCCAAAATGGTATACAAAATACTTCTCTTCTTGCATTTCAGTAAATCATGAAGTTATTTCCCCAGTTTTCCTTTACCTCAGCACAGGGCATTTTACTTCCAAAGTAGAAAATGTTATTTATATACTTCTGTATTTTTTCCACCTTTAAAGTTTTTCCAAGGATTACAAAATAAGCAAACCATACAAAAGTAGTTTGAGAAAGTGCACTAAACCTCCTCTTGTTAATGAAGGAGAGGTGATTGAAATTAAGCATAGATGTGTCTGCGGCTTACTCTTTCAGGGTTGATAATGAGATTAAAAAAAAAAAGATAAGTAAATGCTCTGTAATTAGGCACCTGTTACGTTCTGTCATGATCAGCGCTGTATGGGACAAAAATGCCAAATGCCAGTGACATTTTGCACAGTTTTGAGAAGAGAGCATTTTTACTCGCTCTTTGCTTAAGAAATACGAGGCTGGCTTTGGCTTGCTAGCAGATATTTTTAAATCAGTTTGGGAAAAGTTATTCCATGACGTAAAAATCCTGTTTGAAGTCGAAGCTGTTCATCTGAAGAAACATCCGTCACAAGACATGAAAAGAATGATTTCTTTGTAACTGGGAAATCAATGAGACATCTGTTTTAATGTACAGCCGAGAAATAATGCAGCTAGTTCAAAAGGGAATCATAAAGAAGGCTGCTTTTTGTGTCTTCTCTCCAGAGTGTGTAGGATGGGATTCAGCAAGGTATTCTGCGTGAGCAGGACTTGTTTAGTTTGTGTCCTTAACTAGGTGGCTGAGGCAGATCTTTTGAGGTTGCTGACTTCTAGGGCTAGATGAGCTATGGGGATTCGTGTTTACTGGCCTCACAAAAGAACCCCATTTGGGGCTGGATTTTGCCCCTGTTTTCCAGGCACAGATTGCTGGAACGGCTGATCCTGCCCTGCTCTCCGTGGGGAGCGGGAGCTGGAGGCTGCGCAGCCCTGGGGTGCCTGGCAGGAGGTCGAAGCACTGGTACACGGCGGGCTTGCTCCACATGTGCGGACATCTCTGCATGTGGTGTGATTGCATCTGTCTGTCCTGCTTGCTTCCTTTCTCTCCTCTGGAGCCCCTGGAAACCTTGCTGGGTGCCTGCCTCTTGTCTTTCATGTGCATATGCAATGAATTTGGGTTTTCCCTTGCAGGCTATTCTTTGCAGTCCCTTTAGCTTTCCTGAGTGGTAATGGTGTGGGAAGCAGCAGAAAGAGGTTTATTTAATAAGAGTATACATGTCCTTATACTGGAAGGACCCTCCCCACAAAACCTAGATGCCCTGAATGAGACCTAACCCCTTATTTGTAAGGTTTTTTGAGGACAAAAAGAAATGAAACATTGAGGACTCAACTACATCAAGGCATATCAGACTGGTAGCGTTTTATAGCTCCCTGGTGCATATGTACTGTGTAAGATAGAAGACCAAGAGGAACCCCCAGGCATTAGGTAACAGGCTTGTTAGAGCTCCCCTGGGGTGTGTAGTATGGAGTCTTCTCATGGCAAAATAGGGATCGCAGACTTTTTTTTTCCAAAAGGAGGAGAGAATCGCAAGAGGATACGCAGCTCTGGCAATGTTTGAAATCTGAGATCAATGGTCGCCCTGGAAACAGCATGTTGAAAGTCTGAAAAACCTCCTGGCAGCGCGTGGGTGGAGTGAAAACAATCCTTGGGGTTGTGTGTGCCATTCCAACAAGTTGTGCTCGGCAGGAGGGAAGACAGCTACTGAGGGGACACACGCACGCCGTTCTCTGGGGAGCCATCTTATCGCTCCTTCACATAGAAAGCTGCTGAAAACGATTTTGTTTAGGACATTCTTTCCCTTGGGAAAGTGTCAGCAAAACGAGTGCATTTTTGTTCCTGTCAGCACAGTCCTGTGGAAAAAAGTCTGTGGAGAGATGCACAGAACAATAAAACAAATAGTCAAAGATGGGAGAGCTGCGCCCTACCAAAGGCAGCAGAAAATCTTTGCTGTTCCTACCATATAAGATGTTGGCATTGCAAATTCCAGCCTGTCTGGTTACAGAACGGGGTCCCAAACCTCCCTGTGCCCCAATGTCATGTTTACCTGTATTGGAGAATGTTACAATCTGACGTTTATGGACTGGCTGTTGAAGCAAACCCATGGAGACCATGAGCGGGAGCCGTATGGCTGTTCCTCAGGTGCACATGGCTCAGTGGTCTGACTTCAGTGCTAGCTGCTACCTACCAGACAGCACGTAATGATACTTCCCTGGTGCACTGTTCATGCTTCAGTGAGATGTAGTTCAGGGGGTTCCTGAGCCAGCGATGGGTGTCTCGACATCTGACAGGTCATGAAAGATTTTTCTTCCATGAATTGGTCTAATTATGTCTTTTAACAATGTAAACTTCGGCACCCACAGTACTGTCTGACAATGATTCCCCAGTTTAAGCATATGATGCTTTAAAAGATAACCTCCCTTTCTCTACTTCAAAACTGCCACCTGATAACTTCTTCTGATACCTTTATTTCCTATATTATTGGAAATAATGAAATCTTTGCTCATATCTTCCTTGCCACTTGTAATTTCATCATTTATCTCTTTTCCGAGATGAATAGTCCTAGTCTTTTAAATCATTTTTGTACAGACATTGCTTCATGCTTTTTGTCATCCTTGTTGGCTTTTTGTGGGCCTTTTCTAGCTTTGTTATGTCCATTTTATGATGGTGAGATGAAAACTATATTCAGTATTCAACATGTAAGTGGACATAGACTCATGCAATTGTATAACAATATGTTTAGCTTTGATGTCTACTCCTTACCTAACAATTTCTGGCATTTGATTTGCTTTTTTGATGGCTATGGGGCAGTCAGGTGAATGGAATTATCTAGTATGCCCCTAAAATCTTGTCTGTAAATAGCAATACTAAAGGTTAAGTTAGGATTTGTTTTGCCCTTGTGCATTTGTTTACACCAAATTTCTTTTGACCTTCTGTCACTCAGCCAGTTTTATGAAACCCTTGAGCAGCTCGTCGCTGTCAGTCTCATCTTTCCTGAGTGTCTTTGAAACTGCTGTAGTCTCATCCCTTTTTACAGGGGCATGAATATGCTGGTGGATTTGCTGAACAGCATGGACAGAGCCTCTGGAAGGACACTGAGAAACTGGTAGTTTATTCCTACATTGTGCCTCCTGCCTTTGAATCAGTTACTTCTTCATGGGAGTACGTCTTTTCTTACCTTGCTTATCCAGTCCAGATACTCAACTTTTTAAGAGCCTTTGGTGTGAGACTTTTTGGAAATCCAAAATGACCAGATCAGTTTGATCTCCCCTGGTCCACACACTTGTCGAGTATTTCCAGGAGCTACAACGACACAGTGATCTGACTTCCTTTTACAAAAGCTGCATGGACTATTCCCAGCATATCGCATTTATTTCTGTGCCCCCCTAATTCTATTCTTTTGAATAATTTTTACCAATTTGCATGTGCCGCTGTGTACAGGAGGTCCCATGGCATTAAAATTTAGCAACATTCCTTTCAAGCACTGGTAACAGGAAACTCCATGGATGACATAGTGGAAATCACATTATTAGGCAAAGGAAGCCAGTGTGTTTCAATGTGTGTAAAGCAAATCAAGCTTTCCCACTTTTTAAGCTTGATTCACTGTTGATATTAGATAGGGTGTGGGAGGACAATACTATGATATTCCTGGTTTTGTTGTATTGGTTCTTCAGCAGCCTTGCTGGAGTTAAGACCTAAAGCACTGAAGACTGGAGTCCTGTGTTACTTGTGAATACATCCTATCGAGTCTTTCTTTTTCTTTTCTTTTTTTTTTTTTTTTGGTGAAACATGTAAATAGTCTTTAGGCTTTAATGGAAGTAAAGACTGGTAATGAGGCCAGTGCTGAAATATTAGCTGAGAAATGTAAGGCTTGAGGGGCGATTCAAGTCTTGCAGAATGAAATTCCAAATTCTAATGTTCACTGGGTTGTTTTCTGCAGAGACTTCCTAAAGATATAGAAAAAATTCTACAAAATTAAAACCGGTTACTGTTCCTTTTTTCACTATTTCCATACCCTGTGATGATTAAAAAGTAGCATCTTGCCTTGATTTGCCATCTTTTTGGAAAAAAAGAAATGTTTAACCAAAGTAAATAAAATTTCCCCAGACTTATGGACTCCCTTAAAACATAATCTTTACTTGGCTTTGCTTTTTCTGTGGATCTGGGTAAAATATAGACTACACTAAGAAAAGTCTGTTTATTTGATACCTCAGAGAATTCCTTGACATGTGTAAAAATGGTCTCTGTGCCAAGGATGCACAAGCTTATGTGGAGATGAAATAAGGAGAAAAAAAAGTAAGCTAAGCTGAGTGCTTTAAACTAGTGAGAAAGAACGATGTGCATAGGAACATTAGCACTGTATTTGATATATCAGCTTGTGCTCTGAACTCTACAGATAGGTGCAATGCAATTTATTTTCCTGCTATTGATTATTCATTGCTTGGTGAATCTGTCAGCTAGGAAAGATAGAATAAATCTGATACTAAATTTACAATACACAGAAAGCACCCTGCTTTCACACTTTATGGAAATATACATGTCAAGCCTTTTTTTTATTTATGCATACAACTAATCCCACTGAATTCAAAATACGTTGTGTGAGTAAAGCTATATATATATCTGTATGCACATTTGCAGACTCCAGATTTAAGTGCTGACTTTGTTCTATGGAACCTAGTATTTTTGTATGTGTCCTGTTTGTGTTGTTTCTTTTTTTTTAACAAATCATAATCTATGATTTATATTCTGAGAGTGCCTATATTTGCATTCCCCCACAGCACAATTTTATTGACTGCAGTGATTGCTTTAAAGAAAGCGTATGTTCCCTTATTTTTCAGCAGAATTTGGCTTAGATGGAGCATCTGGTTTTCAGTGAAGCCATTTTCCAACTGGTTTTGCAGCTGAGCTGACAAAGGTGTAAGAAAGTTGGGTGCAAAATGATACAATGGGTCAGAGGCTCAAAGAGGATTAAAGTTGTGAGTCTTTTGACCCTGGAGTCCTTTGTTTAAGCCTTAGCTGGCAAAATGTATCTGAAACCCTTCAAACTGAGGGGAATCCGAAATACAGATTTGAACATAGGTCTGGATGACTTTGATTAGGTCTCTGGAACTGTCTCTAAGCCAATAGATTCTGCTCCCTGCTCTGCATGGGGGTGACTTATCTGTACCAAGTTCAAACATAACTCTTCTGCAAGCACCAGGTTTTACTTTACAACCAAAACACCCATGGGAAAAAGTAAAGGTAAACTTAACTTGCCTTTTCTCAGTGCTTCTTGGCAGACACCTCAGAAAGCAATTCTTTCTACAGAAATGTTCTCACCTGCCTCCCTAATTTATAGGGTTAATAGGTTGTGTTAACTCTTTGTGGGGAGTACAACATCTTCATGTTTGCTGATGGCATGTTTCACTAGGATAATGTTGGTATCCTTTTACATGGCAAAACTAGAACTCTTTTTATTCAATAGGAAAGATCTGCAGAACTAAATAGTAGTTAAACTAGTAGGATTCCGCTCACATATTTTTTTCCTTTTAAATTTAGAAAAAAGTGGAAGAAAACCCCTCTAACTGTAAAAAACAAGGAGACATGAAAACAACTTACAGTAAGATTCAGTTTCTGGATTAATCTTCGTAGGCTTTTAGAGTCATTAAGCATCCTTTATTTTTTAGTAGTAGAAATTCAAATTTCTGATATAATCTGTGGAGGTGCGTGCAACTTCTTAGTTTTGAAACCTGAATGTTTCACTTGAACACTTACAGAATCATAGAATCACAGAATGGTTGGGGTTGGAAGGGACTTTTAAAGATCATCTAGTCCAACCCCCTTGCTGTAGGCAGGAAAATCTTCCACTAGACCAGGTTGCTCAAAGCCCCATCCAACCTGGCCTTGAACACTTCCAGGGATAGGACATCCACAACTTCTCTGGGCAACCTGTTCCAGGGTCTCACCACCCTCACAGTAAAGAATTTCCTCCTTATATCTAACATAAATCTACCCTCTTCTAGTTTAAAACCATTACCTCTTGACCTATCATTACAGGCCCTGGTAAAAAGTCCTTCTCCATCTTTCTCCTAAACCCCTTTAAGTATCGAAAGGCTGCAATAGTTGGTTCCTTTCTAGTCATATCCAAACTTTGCACAGGCGTTTACAATCTTTGCTTCCGTGGGAGTAGCTGTTTTCCCTGCTGCAGACTTTGCTGTCACAAATGCTATATAAGCAATAAGGTATTGGTGCCATGTGCTCCCTAAACACTACAAAAGCAAAAAGGTACGTTGCCCTCCACTATTTGTCATGTCTTGTTGGATGCTAGCGCATGCACATAACATGACAGCACTTTCCAAGTTCTCAAATGAACCCTTGCATATGGGTTCATTTTCAGCCCATGTGTTTATTTGTAGGAGTGGGGCCTCCTAAGGAGCTTGCTAGTAATTCCTTTTGGCCTTTGTTGGATAGGAAAACATTTGCAACAAATGAACTTTTATTCTTGGAAAACATATACTTTGCCATCTTTAGTCTGTCCTGTTCTTGCTTTGTATACCCCTCTGACTCTATAGGGAAGATGTCTTTCTGGTTGGTGGAAAAGAATATTAATAAATGAATGATCTATAAATAAACAAATGGAGACCGCTGAAAGAGGAGTGAAGTTGTTTAAATGAGTAGGACACCAAAGTAGCATAATTGTTTCCGGGAATAATCCCCTATTACAAAACATTTAACTTTTTCCACATTTCAACTTCTGGGTACAATTGTCCTTTAACACAAATTTTAGTTCAGAATACAGCATGAACTCATGTGGCTTCATCTAAAGTGCTGTGGAATTCAATCGCTTCATGATTTTTCTTTTTGCAAATTGTTATTTATTGCCATGTGGGCACTATAGAAATGCATTTTGAATTTATTTACTCAAACTGAAATTAAAAAGTGGAAAATTCCTCCTAATACAGTCTAGCACTGGGGCTTCACAGAGACAGTCTTGATCGTGTTGAATCAATGTCTTGTGGATTCTTTTAAAATAAATTCAGGTGGCTGACCTAGTATGCATGTAATTCTGACTGAAGTTAGCCACTTTGAAAGATTAGTGATTATATAATTGAGACTGCAGTCTTAAGAAAAATTCTTGGCATGAAATGCAGAAAACCAGCTTTATAGATTACATGTCTCCCTTACACATTCTGTGCCACATAAAAAAAAATCAGTTCTGTCCATATTAATTTGGCCTGAGGTAGGCCTCAGTTCGGCAGCTTACTCAATCTAATTTGCCAGCTTTATAACATGCTGGGTTTAGTTATCTATTTCTCAGTGTGCAGGAGGCTAGGATGACTGTTTATTAGGAAGAATACAAAAGTACTGGACTAGAATGGACTTTCTGAGTTGCCAAGTGCATCTTGCAAGGAATTATTATAGGTTTGGGGTTAGGGTCAGAATACTGTTTCTCTATTTTTTTAGAAACATACTTTTAATCTACAGCTTAGATGTATTCATGACTATTTTATACCTTTTGCTCTCATGCTGATCTTGTCTTGCAGCTTAAGCAACTTTTATCATTATCAGCATTTGATGTTCCCTGCTGGTTTTTACAGATAGCATTTACATCTGCTCTCAATGTCCTTTTTGTAGGGTGTGTAAGTCAAATTGGTTTAGCCTCATCCAGCCTAGCAAACCATACCTGTTCCAGTTTGTGTTTTCATGCATAACTGGGACTGTATGATATTACAGAGGTGGTTTCATAAGTGTTGTATAATGAAATCTGTGTTCCTGCTGGAGAGGGAAATAATTTTGCCTCCATATATATCAGGAACACATTTTTCTTTCACAGTGACATCATAGGTGCAGTTCTTGCTCCTCCTGTTACTGATTGACTTCTTTTTTCTGCTTCTCATCAAACTAATGAAATCCCAGCCTATGACAAAAAAATCTTACGGATTTCTAACTGCCTGGCCTTACACTTGGCACTGCTGAATGCCAACTGATTTCCAGAGCTCTGTGCCTCAAGGTCATCTGGTTCTTCTCAATGTCCAGACAGAGAAACTAGGAATTGCCTTCCCCCTGTCCCCCCCACCCCAAAAAGTGCCAGCAGCTTCAGTAGTAGTGGTGGGTATCCAGTGGACCTACCATTACAGTCATTGGCAGCTTCTAGCGGCGTGCCAAGCCACACGTTATCTACTGAAATACGTGTATGGCAAGTGGTGCACAAGTCACACTTTTTAGGTACTCGACTCTTTGACACTCTGGCTGTCCTCTTGATTAATAGGTACATCCTTCTCACAGTGCTTTTTAAGCCAGAGGCATGAACGAAAATATATAGTTTCTTGAAGAACTCCAAGACAACCTCCCCCCAAGGCCAATTGTTTTGCTGTCAGCACGTCCTTCCCTGTAGTCAGTTTCTTACCATCTTACAATTGTTGAATTCAATTCCCATTTTCTACAGCATAGTCTTTTCCCATATGACACTGTAGAAAGAACTTTAATGAAGTCCAGATATACGAAAACTGGTTCATTTCTCTCTTTTGAAAATCTATTATTCTGAAAAGTTCAACCTTTGGTAAACCCATCTTACCTTATACCCCCAATTTTCCACTTTCTTCCCTGTCTTTAATTTCTTTCTTTCCTTCAAAGTGTGTGTTAAAACCATGGATGAGGTTTTGCAGTTCAAGGCCTTTAATTATCCAAATAATTTTTCCTCTTTTCTTATAGACAAGGTTTTCTGGCTGGTATTTGCCAAAAAAGTAGAGCTAGCGTGTCTTATTTTGAATTAGATGACAAATAGAACAAAAGAAGCAAAATAAACACAGAATCACAAAGCAGAATAATGCCCCAGCCCAGGAACCAGGAATAGACAAGCTCATTCTGGTCTCAGGAGGGAGCTTAGAGAGGCTCACATCACCAAATATTCCTATAATAATCAATATGCAGACATATATTTATTAAATTAAGGCCTAACAACTATCTAAATCTGTGAAAACCTTATATGATAAAGCAAACAAAGACTGAGTAGGAAGACATTGATTGTGGAGCCTGGGAGATGACATCCTTCAGAAAATGTCTTGCTGATATCAATGCAGTTGAATTTGCCGCAGCTCAGAAAGCACTCATCAGACCTGAGTAATTGTTGTCTGGGGATCTATATGTCCTCTTGTATGTGCCCTTAATATTCCCGCCCTCTTTTGAACCCATTGGCCAGTTTCAACCAAACTTGAAAAATTAGTAATAACTGGAAAGCTTTTACATCTGTGGAAGTTTGGACAGGTGGAGGAGAGAGAAATGTTAGCACTGACACTTAGGGAGAGGCCAGAATATAAGCACTGGTACCATAGGTACAGATATCTTGAAATCCCCAATGTTGGGAAGAGTTCCAAGTGGACCTTGCATCTGTATTGGACAACGAGGAATCAAAAGATGAGCTCATGTATTGCTAGTCTTTCTGCCCATGAAACAACTAGTTTAAAACTGCTGATAGGGCCTGACTTTTGCTTTTAGCTTTCGGCATTCCCCATCCTGTGCAGATACTCCTGTCAAGTGACCACGTTTGAGAAAGGCCCTATTCAGAGTCATGGGATTGAAGGCTTTTGCCCAGTAAGTGTCTCAAGGTTTTCTGACATGGCTGATAGTACCACAAGGTTTTCTAGATGGTAGCTGAGCTATGATAAAAAAAAGATCCTCTTATGGCTTTCAGATCTCAGGTTCCTCTGTCTTTGCTTGATACTGTCTGGAACATTCATCTGGATAATTTAATTCTGCTGTTCCTCCATGCGCAGCTGTGTGATAGAACAGTTGTCTCTGGAATAAACAAAATCATGAATGTCTTTGTCTTTATCAGCTGCCAGGTTATTCCTCCATGTTTGTGTGGTTAAATTGTATGATTTTTATTGCTTCATGGTTAGAATATGCAAGACATTGAAAAAAAACCCTTTTCTTAATTGTAATCCAGAGATGGTATTTTTTTCTTCTTATTATTCCTGGAGAGGGATAGATTTTACACCCCTTTTGTCTGTGCCTACAGCACTTATTCTTGAGCATTTAGTATCTTCTTTCTTTACCTAGCAAGCCACGTTCCATGTTATCAGACATTTGGCAGGAGTGTAGGCCAGCTACCCATAAGTTTCTTATCTTCCTTCTCATTCATTTTTCTTAATTTGTGTTCAGCTTAAATTTTTCTTTATTGTAGTAAAAAACTCCATAATAACTGTGATTTGTGGCTGGGAGAGCTCTGCCATTACTTTTGAATGAATAAGCCTGTAGAACTGTTTTTCTGATTGGAGGTAGGAACATAGAGGAGTGATTGGGTTAACCAAGGGGATAATTGGAAAATGGGCTTAGAGAAATGGCCTGAGGGAATGGGATTGAATTCATTAGCTTCGAATGCAGTAGTATAGTAGTAGTTGCTATTACAAATCCAGGGTAGTATAGATAAGCAAGAGCTACACAAACAGGGTAAAAGCAACTGGTTAGATAGCAGTTCTCACAGAAAAGTGTCTAAGAGTTGGTTTGTGTCACAATTTGAATAGAAAGTCATGATTGCCATGTTTTTTTCAAAAAAAAGGCAGACTTTGTACTTTGATTTGTAAACTAGTTTTTGCCTGCAAGAGGTATGAAGAAAGTTCCTGCTCTGTTCCAAAATGGTTAGGATTCAGCTGGAGTACTGTGTCTGGTTTTGGGCTTTTCACCTGAACCAAAATGACAGGGGTTGAGAAAAAAAAAAAGAAAAAAAAGACTGAATTAAAAAAATTACTATAATATAGGAACTACAGAAAAATGTTCAAACACTGGGGTTACTTAGCTTAAAAAAATGGAGACTGAGAGGAGATACAGGATTACAGTTTTCAAGTGTTTAAGTGACTAGTGCAAAAGAGAAAGGAGTAACTTTTTCTCCAGATCTCTGGTGAATAGGGGCGAGCTACAAAGGGTTTAAAACTGCAGCAACAAAGGTGCAGGCTAAATATTAGAAAAACTTTCTAAAAGAAAGGACAGTGAAGTACTAGAATTAATTGCCTAGGGAGCACTAGAATAAAGTCTGGAGCAAGAGTAGCTCAGACAAACGTCAGTAAGGAATGACGCCAAGAGGGTCTCAGGAACAGAAGGTGAACCCAATTATCTCCTGAGGTCCCTTTCATGACTGTTTTCTCAGTCATTGTGGCTCTGCTGCCTTATAAATCATTACTAGCTTTTAACATAGCCCTCTATTAGTTGTTGGAGTTCAGAAAAAGAGCATAATCTTGAAAAGCATGTTATGAGCCAAGTACAAAATGCATTTCGATGTTGAAGCACACGTAACAGTTGTGTGGCATCTTCTGACTGATTTGCACATGACATATAGTATTTTCGATTTGGTTACAGATCAAGGTATCATTTTCAGCTTTTTGAGCAGCTGAGGAAAGCCCCAGAGAATACCGCTTCTCATTCCCCTGAGACCGCAAGCAGGGTTTGAGGACTAGCAATACTTTGATTGCTGATTGATGAGTTAAACAAGACAGTTGGCAGAAGAATCTTCTAATATTTGCCTTTTATTCAGTGACTTCTGACTAGGTCAACATTTAATATCAATACTCAGGAAAATATTTTGGTCCTTCTCCAGATATGGGGATATTGCAGAAGAAGAAACCAGCAGGCTCTGGCTTTGACCTTGAGATCCAGATGAAGTTTATCTCTCTGATATATTTTTGTTCTGTCTGAATTAGACTTGCAATGAGAAAAACACTGCTATATTTGTCTTTATTTTAAGTCATCAAGCATAATTGCTTATATTGCTTTTGTCTGATGAGGATGTGGCTCCAAATCTACATGTATTAACAGAATCAATAAATACTGTAGAATAGCTACATGAATGTAGTACTATTCCTACATGGCTACATGAATGATCAGCTTTTAGTAGCTTAAAAAGCACTGCTCTTGCTGTGTTAAATTTCCAGTGGCTGTAGATATTTCCTCCCTGTTGTGAGAATTGCCATTGTCCTGCATGAGAACAAAAGTCTCTGGGCTTGAGTCAGCTCTGACGTGCCCTGGGGTAGGCGAAACTCATTTCAGTTCAAAAAACGAAGTTGAAAGGGGATAGGCAAAGCAATGCTGCTTGCTTCTGAATATGAGTAACTTTTCAGAGCTTGCATGCCATTTGACTGTGTACAATTGTTGGAAGGGAGAGTGTGTTAGCGGATGGCTTGTTTATACGGGTTTTAGTGGAAAAGCATTTGTTTATAGCAGCCACACTATAAACTCTGGAGGAACCTTGGCTGTAGCAATCAGCCAGACGCAACAGCGCGTTGCCATGTTGCGGTAGAACAATTTCACAAAGCTGGCTAGTAGGAGAATGATCCTTTCCATCTTCCCATTCTCCACCCATGCACTGATATATGGTATTTCTCTTCTAGCCCCTTACAGATTTTTTCACTCTTTCTGGGTTATTTCTGTGCCGAGGGGCATTGCAGGCACTGCCAGCACCCCTGTGAGTTATTTGCTTCCTGTTGTGCTCTCTTAACATCTCACGACACATTCATTCAGTAAATCCTTTGATCCCCTTTCACCCTCCCTTTATACTGATGTATCTACTAAGGCTTCCTAAGGCTCTTTTTTTCCCTAGTAAAAAAGACCATAACTCCTTTCCTACTGGAGTCAGCAGTTTTATTTCCGTAGGGCTGAAACAGTCCGCACACGGAGCAGGCACATCTGGAGGGACGTGCCGGGAACTGCCTAAAGCCATGAGGTGGGACTCCAGAGAAACAGCAGTGACTTGGGCTGGTGGGCTCCAAGGGGAAAGGTCTGACAAGCATTTAGGATAACACACCACGTTATGGTATGTTTGGCAAAGACCTGGCTGGGTTTCTGTGAGGATGTTTGTTCTCTCCGTCTCCATGGGCTGGAGAGATGTTAAACCAGTATTGATTAGCTGTGTTATGTACAATCTGGAAGTGGTTGCAGGGTGGATTAGTTTTATTGCGAGGTCCTAAAAAGTGGGTACTAGTAGGAAAGGATTAGTGATGTTCTGAGCTAAGGACTGGGGAAGCAGGTAGGTGCAGAGTGGAGATTTAGGGTTGGGGGACAGCAGAAAGAGTGGTTTCTAGACAAAAGCATATAAAACAAGCAGCAAAGTTAGGAGCAAAACCAAATCCTCAAGTTTAAGGCTCTAAAGAGAAACGTATGCAAGCTGGTACGAGTGTTTTTAATAGTACTTAGAGCTTTACCAAACCTGTTAACTTTAGTACAAAGTAGCAGCTGAAATGCTTTATAACCAGATGTTTGTGATTAGAGGGGGAGTCCTTGGGCTAAAGGGTGGGGTGAGTTTGGGCACACCACTAGGTTTTAGTAAGATGGAAAGTAACTTTGGAGCCTTAGGGAAACCGTGATGGGTCACAGGGTGGGTGGCTCCCTGTTGTGGGGTTTATTATTTTTTCAGAGCAGGAACATCTCGGTTTTGTGATGTGATGTGATGTAAAGAGAAGCCTAAACCTGGCTTAGGCTTTAGACATATTTAGGTAGGGCTGGGAGATGTAAAGAAGGCAGAGTATGACAGATCTGTGTGAAGGGTGCTTATCTGTCTATAAAATGGGTGGGTTGCTTGTTACTGCAGCACTCTTTTTAGGGGGGAAAAAAAAGTTGCTTTTGCCTTATTCTTTTGAAGTCTGCTGTTGCACCCTTGCCTTTCACTCTGACCTTCTCGCTTGTAAGCATTGCTGAATGACCTTCTCCACACAGTAAACACGTGCTCCTGGCCATTAGCTCAAGGCTCCTTGTGACCTGGCAGTGCTCTGCCTGTCACTGCCATGTGTTTAGCTCTCCCACCGTCTAAAAAGAGAACTAAAAACCCGTCTTAGCTCTGCTAAAGGGTCAGCCTCCATTTTCTGCATTTCCTTACACTTCAAACATACTTTGCCCATCATGCCTTACAAGAGGAGCAGCTGCAGCTGTTCCATTACCTTGAATATATAATCAGGAGCAGGGCTCCTCAGTGAGAGGCTGAATGGTGCTTGAAGCAGATGTCTGTCACAGGGTCCTTGGCTTTGACCATGTTGCATTGTTGATTTGTACGCTGCCATTCCCTTCTGCAGCCGGTTCTCAGGAGGGCACTATGGGACCTGTGACATTATCCTTTCCTTGTAGTCTGCCTTGGTCTATCTACCATGTCAGGCAGCAGGGCTTAGGGAGCACACCTGCCCTGCAGGTTACACCCAGCTGCTACATCTGAAGGGGCATCATCTAGAAGGGTCTAGGTAAAGTGAAAATCTCACTGTCCTTTAAAAATGCTTCTGCTCTCCCACTCTACTTCATTTATTCCGTGTTCTGGTTGTCTTGTTATAAACCTGGGTCATGAGCTCTTTAGTCTAGGAAATACACTCTTATCCTGTGGTTGGAGATGCATTTTCCTGCTCATTTTGTTCTTCAGTGGGGTGCATGGTTGTCATTTTTTGTACAAAAACGATACTGCGGCAGCACTGGTTAAAAAGAGAGGAAAATTTGCTACCAATCAAGTAGGTTATTTAAAGTCTGCTGTTGTGATCCTTGGATATCTGCCTGTTCTTATTTCCTGACACAATTGTGAAGATGTTTGAAATCCCTTCTTCGTGATAGGAACTAAACTGTCAATATGTAAGGAATGAAGGCTTTTATATGTTTCCAGTGTCACAGTGGGAGCAGCTGAGTCATAAATGTTCTTGAAAATCTCATCCTGTTTGGAGACTTCATTGCAAAATGTGGCTGACAAGTGAAATGGTGTTTCCCATGTGATTGACCTTTTGCGGACGAAGATTCATTTAAGCAATGCTATGTTCCTATCAACTAGCAAACCCACCTTTTGTTATGCAAGACCACAAATGTTTCTTTTCATTAACCTAATTCTATAGGTAGGGTTTGCTTGGAAATGATGTCATACAAGCACTTATGCAGAGAAAGTTCTTGCCTCTCCGTCTGAGCAGCCTGCCCTTGCTCGCTTCCTTGACAAGTTTGCACTCGACTCATGTTCTTAAGCCTTCCATCGTCATCAACCCCCCAATCCTCTGCCTCTGCAGGGAGAGGCAGTGCGTGCATTCAGCGATCATTTTGAAGATGAATGTGTTGGATAGTTTTGATTACTAATTTGCTATTTTAAGTCCACATTGTGCTTTCATGGCTCTTACGGGATTTTTCTCTCACAGTAAGGGACAAAGATCTAAGGGGTGCCTGTTTAGTTTTTCTCATCCTGTAACAATATAAAATGTCATCTTGGCCTAAGTAGATACACGTGTCACCAGCCCCATGGCAGTGTACTGAATAAAGCATTACCCTTCATACAAATACTTGAATATTTAAGTGGACTTAAGGGAAAGGAACCGATAAATGAAATCCTTCTAGAATATGAAACTAGTCTGCTATTGCCTCACGCCCAGTTTAGAAGTAAAAACCTCTTAAAATGTCTGCTCTTAATTTTTTAATGCTTATTTTTAAGCTCAGCACAATTAAGAGATTCCTATTTCCAAGCCGGTATATATGACAGATTTAGAGCAAAAAGACAATTATATGTCATCTTAAATCCAAGTATTTTTCCCACCAATCCAATTAGTTTTTCATTAGATGTCTTAATCTAAATATAATATCTCATTCTGAATTCAATGAATTTAGCTGTTTCCTCCTCCCACTGCAAGGTATTTTTGTTTTTTACGTGCCTCTGCTCTCATCTAGACACCATAAGCTTGCAGAGAGGGGAACTATTCATTGTTCTGTATTTAAGGTACTACCATGCTATTAAACTCAATACCTTTTTGCTTGTTGCTTATTAAAATGATCTATATTAAAAATGGTGATTTGTAATAATGCTGTGTACTTACGTGGAAAACACTTACTTTGAAGCTAGGTCCTACTGCTCACAAGTTGGGAAGTACTTTACGTGCAGTACTTGTTCACTAAAAACCTTGTCTGGTGTAAAAATTGAGTCTGTGGTTTGCTTTAATGGAATCGAGACTATCTGTAGTCTTGAAGTTATGCATGGACTTACATGCTTGCTGAGTAAGTGCCAAGGGCACTACTTGGTAGCCTTACATCTTCACTGTAAGGGTGTCAGTATCCAGTCATAAACTGGGGTCTGATGCTGCAGTTGCCTCACGCCTGAGGTCCATCTTACAACTCTGAGCAGTCTAGCTGAAGCTAGAACATTACTTAGGTTGTCATTACTTGGAGGATGACTCTCTGATGGCCCCAATCCTTTCAACACTTCCACATGTGCTTAATTTGGGATTACTGATGAGTTTACAATGAAGCGCATATGTAAGAGCTGGCAGGATTTGATGTTCCTAATTTGTTGCTACTAAGAGAGATTTCTTAATATACCTATTGTATTTTAATTTAATATTATTTTTTTTCAGTAATCAAGACATGTTTACTACAATCAGCGAGCATTTTCTGGGACTAGGACACTACCTTTTAGCAGAAACCAGTATGCCTGCAAGAGCTTGTACTATTTATTTTCCTACAACCAACATGTATTTCAAGAACCCTCATCGTACTGAAGGTTTCAACTCAAGCTAGTGCACCAGGATGAACCTCAGAGGCATAATTTAAGAGACAGAGCAACTGAATATCCCATGAGCTGTACTTATTATCCCACTTTAACATGAACCATTCCTGAAAACAGCACTTTGACCATCTTGATGAAGTTTGATTAGCTTGATGTGTGTCCTTTTTTACCTAATACTTGCTAACCTCTAGCTTAAGTAGAGAAAAAACCTGGTGTATTTTGGACTCTGACAAAGTTTAAATTTAGAGGCATTAATGCTTCAGCCTTTTTAGGATGAAGGGGGGGGCGGGTCTGTGCTATTGTTTTTGCATGTCACTTCTTATTTTGGCAGATGTAGCCACATACTATTTCCCCAATTCTCTACCTTGTAAAGCCATTGCCTCTACCAGATGAAGGCCTGTCCCTTGACACGGCACCCACTCTGCAGAAACATTGAGAAACATATAGCTGAGAAAACTCTTGAATTCATATTTTGTTTTAAAAACAGCCCTGTAATTTTTGCAGATGGCAATGCTGGGCAGAATTCTCCCCTATTGTGTTTCTTCTGTAGTTGCTGCAACGAAGTCTGAGTAATTCAGCCTCTTGTCATGGGTTATGTCCCACATTGCCAGAAAGAGTGGCGATGACATGATGATTGTGGTACATGATTAAATGGGGTGTGCTATGATCATTATGATTTACTGAAAAAAAAAAAAAAGAAGCAAGAGAAAAAGCATGGCTGGCTTAGATGGAGGATGCTAATGTGTCATGTTGGGAGATCTGTACAGCAGTCCTATTGGTTGGGGTATTTGGGGTCTGCAAAGGCATTGATTATGTGGGCTTTTCTTTTTTTTTTTCATTCCTCTTATTTTTTACTTTTGCTGTGTGGTCCCATGCATATCCCACCGTCAAGTCCTAAACCTCAGTCATTGTCGAAGGATCTTCGTAGGGAAGCCAGTGTCTGACACTGTTTGGTTCCTGCCATCATCTGATTTGTACCCTTGGAGTGATGGGACGGATGGGAGAACTGCGGTGCCTGTGTCAGCTGCTGCTGTCCTGCAGCCCTGTCCTGCCATGCTGGCTCACTGCTGCTTTGCTGTGGGGTGTAGTTTCCACCTGCCTGGGGATGGTTCTGCTGAGCTAGTAGAGACCGAGGTGTTTTTACAAACTGGAGCTATGGAGAGCCTGGACATCTTACTGAAAGGCTTCCCTGTGCTTCATCCCCCCAGCTTTCAATAAAATAATTCTTTTTTTCTCTACAAAAATTCACTTACAGGCTTTTTTTTTTTTTTTTTGTATGCTCAGCCATCTCAGTGAGAACTACATTTTGTTTCTCTGCCTCTTCTTCTCCTAAAAGTGTAGGTAGTGAAAACTGCTGGATTAACAATGCTGGAGAAAAAAGTTCACAGGAAAACAACACCATGGAAAAAAAGCTGTAATCTCCGTGTGTTATAGTGTGATACTGCACCTGGGGTCCCAAACCTCCTTGGTTCCTTACGCAGCCCCTTATGCATGCCATAAGGTTTGGTGCTTTGCATCCATTAGTATATCCACCTTCACAGTCACTGTGAAGAGAGGAAAGCTTTACTGTGAATTCACAGACTGGAAACAGACCTTGTGGCATGCCTACAGGAGCTGTTAAACTCAGCCTGACCTATGGCAAGGGGAAGGGTGTAATGAAGGTCGTATGGCTCAGCCTTCTGGAGGTGGCAGCCACAGCTACGTGGGAACAGCGATGTGGGAATGAGGCAACAATCAGTAGAGATGCTGGTGTGGGGTGAGAGGTATCCAGACATTCCAGTATGGCTCCATTTGTGTTTTCCATTCATTGCTGGGCAGGGATTGTGTGTGTGAGCGTTTCAGGGTGTGGGCCGGGGAGCTGCAGGTGAATAGGCTTCGTCTGGAGGCTATATATATAGCCTTGAATACATCCTGATGTACAGATGAGCTCATTTGGGCTTGTGCTGATATGGGGATACATTTCACAGTGTAAACATGTCCTAACTGTGATTTTGTCACTCTGGAAATCTGCAACAGAGCAGACTTGAATTTTTAGACTGGAATCTCCCAAGTTCTAGGCTGATGGTTTTGTTAGCTGACTACTTCTAAATCACCAACACCTACTAAATCAATACATACTCCACTGAAAAGCACTGATTTTGGCAACAAAGACATTTAAAAACCAAAAAAGATGTGTAGAAAAGATACCACTGTATGTCTTCTCAAGAATGACTTGGAAGCATTGGAGGGAAGTAGCTACAGTTTCTTCAAAGCAGATCCATGTGTTGATCCACACCACACCATCCTTTTAAACATCCTTAGCTTTGCTCAAACATTTGCACCGTGGAGGGAAAATCTTTGGGTTATTTCAAAGGTTACCTGATAAGTTCTGTTTATAAAGTCTACTTACTGAATCACCAAAACTGGTTGGTTGCTTCAGGCTGATCAGATCCAGGCATTGCTACCTGGTAAATATGGTGAAGAGATGTTTCAGTGTGGCTCCTGGCCTTTGGATTTGTTGTATTCTCATACTACCCCTTCTGTAAGAGCTAAGGACAAGATAATTCTTGCTTTACAGTGTGTTTCTGCATTTTTTAGAGGTGATGCAGTGGGTAGAATTTCAAATCATAGAAAAAATAAACCAAAGTAAACATCCATGAAAGCGTAGCTTGAAAAACACACACAAAAATATTTCTTTGATAATTTCTTTCTGGTACTTCAAGGTAGTTGCTGGTGAAGAGTGCATCCAGTTGCTAGCATGAATGCCTTTTTTTTATTGCTTGCCTGTGTATTCAGGGTTTTAAAGTCTTGCATATATGATTTAGTAATATCTCTACTAGTTAATAAAATCTCTACCCTTTGTTTTCAAAAGTTAGAGACGACCCTGAAATGATGGCTCTATGATCATCTGTGATCTAGTTTTTCCAGACTGAAACTTCAGCCTCCATGATAAAGACCTGTGTGGCCACCAAATTTTCTGTGGACTAGGGGGCACTGAACACGGGATTTACCCCAGTTCCTTAAACCAGCGCTGCCCTCTGCATCCTCTGCCAGACGATGGAATGGTGTTGCCACGAGGTGCTTCTGCAGCCACTGGGAGGACATGGTGGGAAGGTGATGGGGAGAGGACCTCCACCTCAGTCTCCCCATCCAGCTTCCTGGTGCTGGGTTGCTGAGCCGAGAGCAGTGACGGTAGTCTGTGCACTGCAGTGTGTGCGCTCTCGTCGATTCCGGAATATACCGGATTAAATTTACCATGCTGCTCAGTGCATAAGCCGTGGCTATATGCGCTCTGGCCCTCCCTCCATCACCCCTCCGTGATATGTCATCACCTCTGGTAAACATGTATCATCCAAAATGAGGGGCACATCTTTTCACTTTACTATTAGTAGACAGAAGCTTTCTAGAGCAATGTAGGTGTTTCTTTATTCTTCATATTCTTCATTATTTATTTTCAGTGTGTTCTTACTGATATGTAGATATATTTTTGTGGCCATGTTGTGAAATTTATTTTTAAAATAATACAGAAAAAAGCCCCTTTTGATAAAAGTTAGACTTGTGATTTGAGCATCTAAAATATTCTTTAAAATGTGTCACAGGTCTGCTTGATTGCATTACAATGCTTACTCTGGGCACGTTGTTTGTCACAGTGGTAACTCATGCCACTGCACTGTTAAATTCTGGAAAAAACTGAGCGAACTCTTTCCAGCAGGAGATGCATTGGTCAAATACATTGTATTTATAAGAATAAAGCAACATTTTACGTTAAAAGTTGAAGTTAAAAATGAGAAAATTGCACATCCTTCAAGGAGTTATTTTTTGTGGGGGCCAGATTTTAGGAATATCATATAAAAAGCTAGGAGATTCACAGTAAAACCAGTAAAACATGAAGTCTTTTTAACTGTACCAGGGTGGAACATGATATCCAACAGGAATACATTTGTCTGAAACCTTCACCATGAACAAGAAGACAAAGTAAGAGCTGTCGTATACATGTTTATACAGCAAACTTGAAGAAGGGCTGTGCTGATCATGCAGAGGACAAGTTGGTATGGCCGAGCTGAAGGAATTAGCTGGGGTTTCCATCTTCTGCTGAACTCTGCATTTTTGTTGTTTAAGTTTTAAATGTGAAGTTTTTAATCTCAGTGTAGTTGTAATTCGTTGCTTATTTTATGTGAATCCCTTTCTTCTGCCACGCTTAGCAGAGCAATAGCATGAAAGAGAGCAAGTTTTCCCTACAGTAATAAAGTAAGTCATAGTTAATTTTTGTTTATTTTTTGGCAATTAAGAGGGAGATCTTGTTTTTCTCATGTTTTACTGGGGTGCCCCCAAAGCCCAGTGATGGTAGGTACTGCATGAAATGCGTGCACCAAGAAACGTTTGTTTTATTTCAATGTAGTTCCTCTATATTCTGGAGCAAACATTCAGCTCTCTTCTCTAAACCACATTAAAAAAAAAAAATCCCCTCGACCCCCCGCAAACAAAAGCAGTTTTCTTTCTCAGAAGAGCATCTGTTATGTAGCAACATCTGAATTTCCATAAATAATCCCAGATTTCCCCTGCACAAAGATATAAACAAATGTTCCACGCTCAAGCCTCCCCCGGCTTCCCTGCCTCTCTGGGAGGAGAGCGGGAGAGGAGGTGCTGGTGGGGGGGTCTGCAATGGCACCCGCGTCGGGGCAAAGGTGGGGCAGGGCAGGGCTGGCTGCTGGGCCCCCACGGCGAGGTGAAAGTCTGCCATGTGGACTGGAGATCCTGCCCGGCATGGCCATGGGTTGGAGAGGGTAATTTGGGGATGGGGGATGCCACCCTCCCCCTGACCCGAGACATGAGATTGATGTCTCCAGTGGGGGCCCACCACAAAGCTACTTGGGACCGGAGGCTTCCCACCAGTCCCAGCTCTGCATTTCTTTAATATAATATTTCTGTGGGGGCGGAGGGGGCAGGGGAGGAGCTAACATCTTCTGAAAATTCTTCCTTTTATTCATAGGCTGGGAGGTTGGTTTGTTTTGGGTTTTTGTTGAGCACTCTATTAGCAGGTAATTAAAAAGAGTATCAACTGAGCAACAAAGGATAATGGCACGAAGAGAAATGAGCAGTTCTAGAGGCAGCAACTGCTTCATAAACTGATGAAATTAATGAAGTTCTGCTTTGGCCTCCCTGCTGTAGTGATAGTGTATTCTTAACACATGAATATACAACTTGAGAAACAACTTCCCTTAAGAGGTTTGTTTGTTCCCCTTGCCAGAACGTTGGGTTGGTTTTTTTTCTGCTGGGCTAAAGTTCCTGACAAATTAAACCATGCCTTCAGCTAGCTTAATTTTTCCCCCCAAATGATTGTTATTTTTTAATTGCAAAATGTTAGAATGCTTAAATTTCTTCAGTGATTGGTAAACAAGGACGCCACTTTTTCCATTAAAGTCTTGGGATGGCTATTTAATATATCTTATACATAGACAAGTAAATCAATTTATCTGGGCTAAGGTGCCATTTCACAGTAAAACTCATCTTTCCTTGCATTGACCGTGTCCTATGATTGTTTCTTTTCCATTCTGGCTCAGGTGATTGCTCCAGACATTTTTTCTATGCTTTGAAAATCTTGCAAAAATTAATTTTGTTATTAGTGTCAGTATTATTCCTTGACTCTTTAGCGGATCCCTCACCTGCTGACAGCTCTGGTCTTTTGGGGGCTACAGTACTGATCTTCCTATTTACTTCCACTGGCACCAATTTTCTTTTGCACATGCATTATTGTGCACTGAATACAGCCTCAATAAGCATGCCTGTTCAGGATTTGCAGTTGGTTTGCTTGAGGAATAGCAGGAAATAATCCTGAAGTTAAGGGCTGGATGAAGGGCTGGTGAAGGCTGGGTGAAAATCCTGTCATATGTATGAAAATCTTGCCGTTAAGTCCAAGCCCTGTAAGGGAAATGTGTACAGAGAATGACATTCACTTTGCATCCTAACATGGTAGAGCAATGTCATCCCACTGTCAGCTGCTGAAGTTGATTTGACTTGAATTCAACAGAACCTTAGAAATGCTTTTATACTGCTGCATTGATATTTTTATATCATCTTAAA
This sequence comes from Haliaeetus leucocephalus, assembly GCF_000737465.1. Taxonomy (NCBI): domain Eukaryota; kingdom Metazoa; phylum Chordata; class Aves; order Accipitriformes; family Accipitridae; genus Haliaeetus; species Haliaeetus leucocephalus. The sequence continues at coordinate 530,369 of NW_010973443.1, read as the reverse complement.
AAGCTTCATATACTGACTCTTGGTAGTTTCTTTTTCTTTACAATTTCATGACAATGAAATAATTGGCTGTGACATGCAAAAAGAAAGCAAGATTATCTTAACCAGAGTAGCTTAGCCCCTTTCAATACTCTCTATCTGCTTTTAAAATTTATGTACCCATACATAAATTAAATCAAAATTATAAATCCATGTAAACTGAAGTTACCCAAGCTCAGCAAGGAAGTTTTGACTTTCTATGCTAGCCTTTGTTCTTGCCAATGTGAATGACTGCTCATAAAAACTAATTAATTTGCACTGGTACCTGAAATGCATCTGTGAATAGGACCCCTAGTCTCCTCTTAGCCAGACCAGCCTTTTATCTGTTGGGTCCTGCTGCTTCTCTGAATATTTCTCTTTAATCTGAAGAACTTGTTTTTCTAGAGGAAGAGATTTCTGGGGAGGGATCCAGGAGTTACCAGTGCTCAGCGGGACTTGGAGTGCTTGCAGTGTGCAGGATCAGTAGCACTGGGTGAGGAGCTCTCTGAGGCTGTGAGTTAAGATAGAAGGAAAAGATTATGAAGCCTTCCCTTACCCCAGGCCTTGAGCAACAATACTTCTCATTGTGCACCATTCCAGAGGGTGGTGGGATGTGGTCCAGTGGCTATCCTTCTGCTCCTGTTGTAAAAGCTTACCAAGAAGCAGTTTGCTAAGAAAAGTATTGTCTGAAAAACCTGACATATTGTTAGAAATAATATTATTTTAAATCATTGGCCAACTTCATTGTTGCTTAGTTGTTTCTTTTCCCTCCTGCCCTAACCCCCAAAAGTGAATATGATCTTAAAGATGAGCACTGTCTATCTTCAGCAGCACCTGTGGCTTCAGTCTGCTTATTTTGATTTTTGCATGCTATCAGTTGCTGAGGTTTTGGTGTGCCTTATGAATGTATGAAGTGAATTTCAAGGTTTTGGCTTGGACATGTGAATGGCCTGAGATCTAGTTACTCCTCTGTGATGCTGCTGCTATGGGAAGGGGCAGAGATGACCAAGCGAGTGCCCTTTCCACAGACGGCAAGTCTTCTGGCTGTTTGTCATTTTCCTCACCAAGTTTTATAACCTTTGTGTTGAGCTTCTAAGTCTTATCCTTTCTCAGGGCCCCACAGAGGGGCATGGCTGGCTGTTGTCTTCACATCAGGAACCGTACCTGGAGTCTTCTTCTTGAGTGTCCTAGTCTTCCATGGTGGTGAAAGCCAGGAAGTTTTGTGATGCAAAAGATGTATTGAAGGAGCCTGCTCCAAATGTCTCATGTACAGTATCTAAAGCAGGAAAGAGGTAGAGGTGGTTCATGTGTGCACCTGAATGTAGGAGGTGTACATGTGTACCTGTGCCAATGCCTTCCTCTGAACATCCTGCAAGGGGGGGGGTGGGATGCGTGTGACCCATCAGAGTTGTACAAGTATACCGGTTTGGGAAGATTCTTGGTCAAGAAGGTTTCTCTCTTAAGGGAAAAGAGAAAAGATGGGGGGAAGACAGTCCATGCCCACCCCAGCCCTGCTAGCTCGCCCAGGGGGCTGAGCTTTGGTGAGCCATGGGGGCTGACCTGTTTGCTGAAAGGTAAATCCTGGCACATGTACAGGATGAATGCTCTTTTATCAGCAGAAGTGCTGCAGCCAGCAGCTTGTGCATTGTAACAGCTCAAGCTCTGGTCCGCCTCCGCTACTGGGAGTGCTGGGGCTTTCACGTAGCATGTGCAGGTCTCCCCATGGGGGTTCCAAACACGGAGTGCCCCATGAATGTGGTGGCACCAGTGCTTGCTTGGGGAAGAGGCTGGGGGCAGAAAAAGTGCCCGTGAACCCTCACTTTGCAGCCAGTGCCATCAGCTGTCCCTTGTTGGGTTACAGGCATGCGAGCAAAAGCCTCGTGAGCTGGAGGGCATTAAGGGACTGCCGGCTGCTGTGCGGAGGACGGGATACTGTACAGCTGGAAGGGAGGAAACTGTAACGCAGAAGGAAAGGGATGGAGGTGGATTATGGCACTAAACCACACAGAATGCAAATCCTCAAGTGCAGGCTTGGCTGCAGCAAAGGTGTATCTTAATCTTTGTCCAATACTTGAGCCCACCCAGAACAGACTCTTTCATGAGGTTTGAAAATGTTCCACTGCTTTATTATGAATGAAAAAAAATACTGTTGTGCTCAAACACACCCTCTTCTTACAGGACATATGTGCTATTCATTTATGCTGATGGGGGAAAATATTTGTCTATTTTGCTTTGAAAACAGATGCTGAGATTGTGTGATAGAGGTCCTTTTTGTAGCTGTGACTTCCCAACTGAAAACTGAAGCTGTGATAAACTTTCTGGGAGAATCTTTTCTGAAAAGCCTCCCATCTATATTTTCTTTTCTGTGCCTTCCCCAAAACAAAGCTGCACAGACTTGGTTTGCTTGGCTAGGATTCAGCTCAGCTTTTGATTTTTTTATGGCATTTGCATGAAGTCTGCACTTGTGAGTTTCATTCACACAGCTTAAGAGAAAATGGTAGTTTTCTGAGGGTATCAAGCTCAGCTACTGGGGTAATATCTTATATATTTATTTATCTACCCAAGGTTGTCTTCTAGATTTTGCTGTCTTGGAAATAAATTGGTTTCATGGTTTCTTTTCTGTAACAGTACCAGACTATCTCTTCCTTTTGTGCTGCCTTTCGAAGATCCTCAAACAAAGGTTTGCACAGACCCCTTAAGCAGCATGTGCTGACTGCAGGACTTGCAAGATTGGCTTTTCTAACAGGTAGGGTTTTCTCTGCTCTGCTGACCAGCTGTAGTTGGTGTGCAATTGCAGAGCCTAAGCCAGTGCCATCTCCTGCAGTGGAGACAAAAATATGTAAGACATCTGTGTCAATAAAATGCCCTGACAGGAATTCTTCCATTGCTGTCTGCAGCTGAAGTGACACTGGCAAAAATCACAGCTGGATCGGGATACATGTGCGGGATTTTGTCTGTCTGGGTTGGATCCACCTTGGCCCTGTTCTCAGTGGATGCAAATACTGTAGCAGCTTCACTGAGTTTGGTGGAGCAAATATTTAGAAATAGAGTTGCTTTAAGTTCTCTGAGGTGCTGCTAAATCTCGTCTTGCAAAAATTTGCTGTTTACCAGAATCCTGAGTAACTTTAAGGTTCCCAGGAGCTCTCTCGCCTCTTCTGCAATGAAGACCTTTGCAGACAAAGATGCCCACTGAATTTCTGCCAAGAACAACTTTCCTACCTCCAATATGTGCGCAGCAGGGAGGAGAGGGCACCTGGAGCGCTGCTGCTCCTGCCTCTGACTGAGGTACCGGCAGAGTTGTGCTCATTTGTCTCTGACTTAGTGTGCATGAGATCAACGAAGGGGAATATCTGAGGCTCTTCTATCTGGTCCCTGTTTGCCTTCTAGGCAAATATCAGGTTCAAGGGGGAATAAACCCTCCTTTCCTCATAGGCAGTACCCCATTTCCCACATAACCCACTTCCTACACATCCACCGCTGGGCTCGTTGTTCCAGGTTTTGCTCAGCAGGAAAAAGGAGTGTTTGCAGAATCACTTGCAGGTGCTCAGAGCCAGCCTTGCTGCAGAGGCCGGCTCCTCGTGGCAGGTCAGGCAGTTCGTGTTACCGAGCGTGGTTGAAGTCTCCCGACAAGGCCGTGGCTGTGGCACAGGCAGACTCCGCACGTTTTCACTCTTGCTCTTTGGTGAGGACGGCCACACAGGTTGCATCCTGTGCTCTGTAAAGCTCAAAGGGTCAGTTTATTTTTTCTTTCTACTTGCATGTAGTTCATTTTCCAGAAGGAGTTTCTGCTTCTCTCCCGCAGCACTGGAGTCGTTACCAAGAGCTAGCGCCTTGACTGCTCTACTCCCGTGGTCCCAAAGGCTTAGCAGTCTGCAGTAGGGTGATTCAGTGTTCAGCAGCAAACACAGAAGCTACGAGTGAAAGACAGTAAGAGGATGAGCTCTTTTGGCTACCGCAAATCTGGGTGATCACCGAGCAGTGAATTAGTGCTGAAGCAGCAAGTTTCAGGTTTCTCAGAGCTCAGAACCTTTGGTATGTGTCATGGCCATATTTATGCAAGTATCGCAGCTTGTTGCACCTTCTGTGCAAAAAGGTGTGGCTGTGCCTAATTATTGCAATGCCATTTCTAAATGTTAGGGGTGCTGAAATTCTGGCAAACATGCAACTTAGCGATTATAAGTCTCCTTCAAAATGATGTGCAAGAAAATAAAGAACAACAGACAATTTGCTGTCTCCTGTGCAGAGGAGGTGGGAGAGCAGCTGAATATGTTATCCTGCTTCTCCACGTGATCTAGTTCAGAGCTGAGATGCATTGCTACAACCCACTGCTTCCAGGAGAGAGGAAGACATCTCACCAGAGAGATTTCTGTTCCTGTATGTGTGGCCCAACACAGATGCCCTTCGTGACTGTGGGGTCTGACCAAAGGTAGTGCAGGGGTCCCTGTCTGTGCCAGTCAGGGCAGCATCCACCCTCAGCACATACTAAATGCCTTCGCAATTGCATGTGGCTGCACCTCGGTTATGTGATGTGGGAGTGACCAGGCTGCTCGAGGGAGTGCTAAGACGTGGGCTACAGCCTCCCCTACCTCTGTCTCCCAGGTAAATTGATGCTTGATCCCTCATGTAGGACCATTGTGGTCAGTCTGACATCTGCTTGCTGTGTCCCCAGGTTTTATTATAACTTCATAACCCAACGGCCTGTGATACTACAAACAGTTTGTAACTGTTTTGTACTTTGTGCTGCTTGCACCTGTGCAGACTGGGTTTAAAAGGCTGACAGGCACCCCGTGCATGCCCTCCGTCCACCCTCTGTCCCTGTGAATGACTGCACGGTCTGAATAACCCTGGTAGAGAATTGGGCCTGACTTGAGTTTGATTCTGTTACCATAAATTCCATGAATTATCACAGCACAAGAGAAGAAATTATGCATAGGTTTGGCTGGATTTAGCTACTAGATTTGGAGATGGAGTAAGACCTTTCAAAACCCGGACAATCTATCCCAGTTCCTCCTACCTCCTGTTGTAAGTAAACAAGTTGGTTCTGAACGCTGATAAATCTTCTTCAAATCTGGGATATCTTTTGGCTGCATCTCTCCCTTCGCTGGAAATAACGCATCCCCCATCCCCCTGTCCCCTCCGCCCCACTCAAATTCTTCAGCTGCAGCAGGGCAAGCAGCCAGCTCCTTTTCTGAGCATCTCTTGTCTGAGGATCCATCCAGATGCTTCAGGAGAGAGGCCTGATCAAAGCAGCCGGTGCTCCGATTGAGCCTGTTTGCAGGGAGCTGTGGAATGGTCCTGTACTCCCCAGAAAATGCTGCAGCTCTCTGTCAGGCTGCCTTGATGAGGCTGGGCTGAGCTGCCCAGACAACCTCAGCAATGATGCGGTTGTCCCCCCGCATCCAGGGTGGCACAAAGGACAGAAAGGGATAAACACAGACATTTGGTTGGCAATGCGAATGGTGGGAAGGATTTCATTTCACTGTGGCAAGGCTGATTTCTGAATCCTTTCTGTGATATTATTTACCCTTCCCTCTTTTCTTTTTCTTTTTTAACTCCAGCAAGTTGATGACCTTACTCAGCATTTCCTTGGCTGAATGATACATATAATTTCATGATGAATATGGCAGTAATAGTAATTATGAACTCCACAAAAGAAGTTACATTTACAAATGGAAAATTTTGCCAGCTTGTGTTTAGTAAAGGTTATATTTACCACAAAACACCACAGTGTATATCGCAGCCTATAAACTCTTGAGCACTTTGAACTGTTACCCGCATACAGTGCTGACAGTTCTTTGAAAGGCTTAATATAAAACTGTTCAGCCAGCTGAAGTAGGATGTACTTGTTCACACTGTAACCCATACATATGGCATTTAGAGTCATACTTTTCTTTGTACTGTATATGTCATCATCTACAATCACTGCTACATTTTTTTATTTCAGACAGCTTTAATACTGCGTGTGAAGTGAGTCTGACAGTAGGCTTACAAGAAGCTCCCCATCCCCAAAACTGCATTACCACAAGTAGCTTAAAATGCTCACATGCTTGGCAGGGTAAGCAGAGACACCCCAGACAGCCTGAAGCCCAATTGCAGGACAGTTAAAGCTGCCGGAGCCAGACCTGGTGGCTGGTGCTGTTTAGGATGGGCACGGGCATTTTGCTGTTTGGATAGTCCCTGCATCACTAGGCGGCTACAGTTTGGCATCTCTGTTGCCCCCGCTGTTTTAGATAGAAGGCTTCATGCTCCGGGATTGCAAACCTGGCTACCTGCATAAACACTGGATTAACACACACATGCGCAAGTCATTGACAGTGACTGTGGAATGGGATGGGAATCCAAAATTACAGATGCTTTCTTAGATGCTATACTGTTGCTCCACCTAACAAACAAATGCTGATAGTCCCATTTCAGCACCTCTGATGTGTGACAGTGCAGCTAAAAGCCCAGGTTCTTACCACAACCCCATGTGGGCTACGTGACCGTCCTGGGCCTGCCAAGTGTGATGGGGAATTGGGTGAATATGCTCCGTCAGGAGAGCTCTACATAGACAAAAAAAAGTGGCAAAATCATCACAAATGTGTAAATTCCCATTTTTCTGGGTGACATGGTGAAAATTTACATTAATTCCTCTTTTGTCTCAGCAGACTTACTCATTCCTCCTAATTTGGGCTGAAAGTGTTCCAGATAAGGTGTTTGTGTGTCCTGCTTACCTGGTCATGATTTATCCTCATGGCACATTGATGACCCAAAGGTGGAGTTATTGTAAAACATGAAGTGTTTTTCCTCATAATTTAGAAAAATAGAGTTGGAAAAATCAATTTCATCAAAAATGAAAAAGAAATTCAAGACTGAACTGTGATTATTTTGTTTCCCTTCCAGTTTTCTGTTATGAAACACATTTACTATTTGTGAACTGCTCTGGTAAAGGGCAAGTCATGTAATTCCCAGAGAAGGATGATCTCAGGATGTGAAAGACTCTAAAGTGAAGCCAGATGAAAAATGAAGATTTGGGCGATTTGCTTTTATATTTCTCTCCAACTTGCCAGTGTTTGTGAAATATGTCTAGGTGCTGCTTGCGCCTGTGTGTTTTCTGAACCAGGGCCATGGCAGAAGTAGCAAACCTGCAACAGAAACCTTGCCTAAGCATGTATGTGATTACATGACATGTTAGAAATTTTTAGGCAGATTTTAAGCCTTATGTCCAATGTTGTCTTCCTCTGTGTTTTTTTTTTAAATATTACCACAGCCTGGATTAAAAATACCAGGGTCACAAGTGATGGTGTGCCAGTTACATGTCCTACTGCTAGCACTTCTGCTCACTTTGCGTTTTGTTAAGTATTGGGAAATGCACCGCTGCTTCTCTGAGTGAGGAACTTTGCTGGTCTATTGGAAAGTTTTGTGTGCATGTGAGATGGATATTGCTGAATGCAGCCTATGAGATATATACCATAGCAGACCTCTTGACGTAAAACTGGTCTCCAGGTAACTTTGAAGAACCGATGGGCTACACTCATGTCCCCTTGTTGCTAGAAGTGCTGGGTCTTTAGAAAGTTGGAGCATTCCCAGTATTAACGCATTTCTATTCTTTCATGTAACTTCATGTTGAAGTGACAAGTTTGGAGATGAAAAAGTAGTTATGAATTTTGATATACTTTCCTTTACATTATCTATGGTTCTCCAGTATTCTGTCAGCTGCAAAGTATTTGCAGGTGCTACTGCTCTTTAGCCCAAGACCATCTCATAGCAACATATGCCTCCATAAACCCGCAGATCAGTTATGGTGTTTGTTCCGTAGAGGTGTTTCTGCAGATCTCCTCTGTCAAGCTCAGAGGGCAGCAGGACTGTTTACTCTCCAGCTTTAAGCTGCCACACTCAAATGACACTCACTCACCCTATGTTCTTTATATTGTGTGCCTGTAAAGAGACAGTTTGATTCTAAGCTAGTGGTGTTGATTTGAGATTTTGGCTGCACTGGATACTTCCTCCTTTGGCTGTTGCCTTCACAGATATCACAGGAAAATAGAGTTTTCATTATCATGTATTGACTCAAGGGGTGACAGGACCTTTGCTGCTAGATGAAACATGCTCTATCTTGAAATTTGTATGATTCTCCTTTACAAGTGTTAATGTCGGGGGGGGGGGGGACTATTCCAGACTTGTTTAGTTTGACAGGTGTTGGATTTTTAATTTTTTTTAATCTTTTTTTCCCCTCACCTGTTTTTTGTGGTCTTTTTCCTTTCAGATATTTATATCCCCACCCAGGAAAGCATCAAAGTCCATCTGCGCATCATTTTCTGCTCACGAAGGTTCTTAAATGTAGCAGGCAGGTGCCTAGATCCTGCTGAGGTCTCAGTAACCTACTGGCATGCTTAAGCTTTTGTTTGTGTGTGTTCTTAAACAGCAATGTCTATTTAACTTTTCTGAGAGAATTCCCCTTTTGTTAATAAATTGTTTTATTCGGTAGATGAAATCACGTACCCGTTGGTGGGTGATGAAGTGGCATTATAAATGACTGGTGAGATCTGAAACTTCTTGCTCTGCTTCACTGCTTCCGTCAGTACGAAGTAAGCGAAGCAGCCAGGCCCTGGTGACCCAGCCAGGTGCCTGGCACAGAGGGCGGCTGGCGCAGCACAGTTCGCATCCCTGCAGCTCATCTCTTCTCCCACCAAAGCAGGACGGTCCTGTCCCGACTGCTTGTTGTGGTCATCCCTGGCTCACTGCAATCTCCAGAATGATGCTGGAAAATTGCCTCTGGGACGGTTGGCTGGCTTGGGCCCGGTTATTACATCCACACTGGGGCAAGGGATTGCAAGGGTGGTGGATGGCCCTCTGGGAAGGAGTATTTGGTACTCAGGTTGGATTCTGGATCCTGAGGCAGGTTGTTCAACCTTCAGTACAAGACATTTGTGGTTTTAAACGATTTTTTAAAAATCCAGCTCTAAGTTTTGTAGCTCCTAGTTAACTTTGTTAGAATATGATTACATGAGTAAAATACTGAATTCTCACTGAGCAAAATCTAATTAAAAGCATTAGAAGATTTTGTATAAGCATTATAAGAAAGAGACGAGTGAGGATAAATTTACAATTACTGTGTTCCCATGCTAGTTTCACAGTCCCATTCATCCTGCTATTGCCTTCTTAGGCAATATCTCAGCACAAATAAAAGCCTCTGCAGTTTGACTAAACTTGCTAGGCCCACCCTGTCTAAGGCATGAGTATGGTAGTGCAAAGGATGCAGACATGCTTCTGCATGTCTGCAGAGAGATAAGGCTTGTGTTGTGCAAAAGGAAGCAAATAACAACTTGCTTCTGAGTGTAAACTGGAGCAGCTGTGGACTGCAGCAGCTGCCTAGCCAGTTTAACTGGTTACAAACAGTGGGCCCATGCGGTAGCATTCAGCGTGAAATCCCATGCCTGACTTTCTTAGTAGGCTTTAGGAGGTAGTGTTTGGGAGCTGAGGGAAGATGAGGTAGGATCCAGAGGCAAAGCTGGAAGTACTCCAGGCAAGATAGACATGAGATGGAGATTAGCTTTCGCCTTTTGAGTGCAATTTAACTTTAGGGTTCAAGAAAACGGTTTGTGCCGTGTTTGGAGTGAGTGACCTGGCTGCTTCCCCCCACCTGAGGGTGAGGGTGCCATCCTGCATGCCGGGGCTTTGCAGGAGCAAGGTCCCCGCAGCAGCGGGCTCCAGCTGCCAGGGCTGCAGGGTGGATCTGCAAGGGGGGAGCGGGGGCCGACCCGCGACGGGAGGGAGAGAGGGTCTCGGCTACGGTGTCACTGCCCGTATCCCCGTCTCGCTGCGCTTCATCCAGAAATCTCATTTATCTGAAGGTATGGATGTTGTCCACGTGGTATAAATGGTTGACTTTCAGCATGTGAATAAACATGGAGAAGACAGCTTACGAGCCGGGGAAAGGCAGGGTTTGGAAGTGGCTGTGGAGTGTGAGGGGCTGCACAGCGACACTGGCCTTATCCTGTCCCCTGAGACAGTCATTTGGGGTTGTTAATGGAGAAATACAGGCGCTTACTCTTCTGCACCTGACAGCTACGACCTGGGGTGCTGCCACTGAATGGTGGCTCTGAATGGTCCTTTTCTCTGTACACGGTGTGTACGTCGTCTGTCAGTGAGAAACCAGGGTGCTCATCACTTGGTAAGTATACTGATCCTGGTGTCATTCAGGTGTTCGTACTCACCACTGCCTGATGGGGGAAAAAATGGAAATACCTCTCGCACATTTTATTTTAAATCTGAACTGCTAAATGACATCTGATGTTCCGGGCTATTTGTCCAGTAGGACACAAAAGTGACTGGTCATCCCTGGCCTCTTTAAAATCACCAAGAGCTTTGGGAGGGAGGTGAGGGAGTGCCTGGAGGAAGGCTGGGTGGTTTGATAAGCACTGGCTTCCCACCACAGCAACAGCAGGTGTGCCTTCCTTTGGAGGGGATGGTATTTCTATGCTCACCAGCTCCTGGCTTTGGCTTTTACTGCTGTCACCTGTGCCGTGGAAGGGTGCAAGGAGCGGGAGACATGTAAGGAAGGCATTTGTAGTGTCTCTCTGAATGCTGCAGAATACGGCAGAGAATGAGGAGCTGCTCTGGGCCACGCATGGTCTACAAGTCGGCAGTGTGAGAGCCGAGGTGTCCTCTCACTGCCACTTCTTCTCAGTGTCTCACGCAGCGGGAGGACTCAGTCTGAAATATTGTGCTGTGGGAACGCAGGACCTTGCCACAGGCACCTGCTGGGTGTTAAAAAAATGGGTGCTTCTTACAGGGCGTGACTTCTGAAAGCTGCTTCTCCCCCTACCCCGTTGATCCAGTTTGCTCTACTGGCCAGTGACGAATCAAGAGGAGAAGCAGGAGCACAAGGGGGAAAAAGCAGAGACTTTTTCCTATGGGTGGTGATTTAATGCATGAAAAAACATTTGATAACCCCTTCCCTGTGGCACCAGGGAAAGCTTCTCTTGTGACCGTGTCCCCAACCTCCTCTACCTAAAAACTTTTATTTTTTCTGCACTATATTAAGCAACACATATTTAATCAAGCCTTGCTAATGTCTGAGACAGAACTGGGGCAGGGAGTTTTCCAGAAAAAAAATGGGAAACCCTTCCTAAAGCAATTATTGCTCATGTGAAGTGCGAGCCGTCTCGGGGAGGGGGGGAGGCAGGAGAGCATGAACAGCAGCAATATGGTCTTTAGCAGGTGTCGGGGAGAGCAGAATCTAATGAGAATCATAGAAACACTTGAAAGCTTTTTAACTCCATACAGGATTTTCAGGAGCTGTTGATAGGAAGGAGTAGTGACCCAACTGACAGTTAAAGAGATGAAAGGAAGCCCGTCGGATTAAATAAGATTTAGGAAATAAAAGGATTAGTGCTAGACAAAAGCTAGATTTAGGGGTTTATTTAACCAGTGCAGTGTGGCATGATGGGATGTGGGGCATCAGAAAGGAGATGAAAGACAAAATAAAAAGACGAATGCGGGAGGTAGTAAGGAGACGAGGAATGAGTACAACATCTCCAAAAACCCTTCACAAATCTTCTTATAATTGAAAATGCCACCAAAAAAAAGTAGTTTTCATTAGCAATCCTGGCTTCTTTACATAGTAACAAGAAGCGTTACAATGACAAGAAATCTTCTGTGATGGGGCTGTCAGCTCAAATCCCTGCTGCAGGAGAGAAAAGCCTACATTGTCAGCCTACTTGCACTTACAGATTAGATGTCTGATGAGGTAAAATCAGATTTATGTAAAACTATCACTATAGTAGATTCATAATTCATCATGCTCTCAAGTAGGGGCTGCTGAAGAACCATTCTTGTTTAAGAGATCTCCATTTGGAGGTCTCTAGTGAAGTTGATGGTAGTCATAGAAATTAGGGGTATGCAGGTGTTGGCAGAGCCACGAGCATAGAACTCCTACAGGCAGCATCTGTTGCAGGGACATTTCATCCTGTAGCTGAAAAAACAGGACCAATAGCTTTCCAGAGCTCAACTTCTTAACTTCTGGCTGTAGGTGACCATTTGTTCTATTAGGGAGGTATAGAAAAAAAGGATACAGTAAAGAATGTGACTTGAATGGATCTGTTGTTCACTTAGCGACTCCTCCAAAGTCTGCTGAAGACAGTAGAGTGGCTACCAGTGGGTTTGGCTCAGACCTTAAGACAGCGCAGTCAGGTAACTGTGGATGCTCTTGGCTTCTTGCAAGTGCTATGTGGAGAAAACACCATGTCCTCTGTTCCAAAGATGCTGTTACTCCAAAACTCCAGGATAGTTACGGACCTCTCTAGTGTGTTAGAGGCTGTAAGAGGAAGAAAAAATGCACCTTTTTTCCTCCCTCCAAGTCTCCAAAGTGAGATTGGGTTCTTTTCTTGTCTAGGTGCAAAAGGAAATGTATTTTGTGGCCTCATTTTAGCAATAGGAAGATTTTTTTTACAATCATAGATGGTTATGACTGGACTAGGAAGGTTTATAATGTTTGGCAGGTATTCAAATTAAAGTAATCCAGATTTCTTCTGCCAGTGTTTCTGGAAAGATGTTAGCATAAAAATGCTTTTTCAGACAATATTTTCTTTTCACTTGTTATGTTATTATACAAGAATGCTAATAGGGTTAGCAAATAGCTAATAGGGTTAACAAAAAAATTAAAAAGTTAGGAAATGCCTTCATTTAAGTTTCTTGAGAACCTGTTATATGGTATTTTGTGGTTTGGTCCCTAGCATGGCTGAGAGTAGTTTCTTCACTGAACTCTGACCTGAATAAGAAATCTAGATGCAAATAATAGATTTAAATTTTATTTTTGATTGCTTTGTATCTTTTATACTGCTCTCTGTAAAGAGATGTGTGCTCCAGGTGGTTGGCTTTGGATGGAAATGGAAGTGTGACTGAAAATTTACAGAGTGCCTAAGAGACATTTTATTCATTCAGTAAAATGACCTTCAATATACTGACTAAATAAGAAAATCTTAATCTTTTTTCTTCATCTAAATTACCCCTTTCATTTCTTTTATTATTGGTTTTGTCCAGTTGAATGAAAGCAGTTAAAAGTTGTTTCTGTTAATAAGCTGGTCACCACATTATTAATACAAAAGTAATATGGTCCCCATGCAGACATGATTTTCAAAGGTGCTTAGATGTCTGCTTGGATTTTCCAAAACACCTAGCTGGATGAAGTGTCTAATAACTCATGATGTCAGGGAGCATAAGTCAGCATCTGTAAGTGCTTAGGTACCCTTGAAATTGGGGTTTTCAAAGTTTGCTTTAAATAACTTGCCTGCAGCCCTGGCCTCCTTGACTGTGTCTTCCCACTTCCAAGCAAATGCAGTCAAGTCCAAGGGGCAGAAGTGTCACTCTTCGGACCGCCCTGCAGCATTAAGTCCTTCCTAGCCTCCGAGCTCTGCAGCCTTGATCGTGCCATGTCCTTACTTGTGAGGGCTTGAATTTACAGCCTGAACAAATGTCCTATAACAGTAGGCTTTGTTCATATGCACTTCAGGAGGAGGGTGGGTTTGCTGGTTTGGTTGATTTATTTTCCCTCCCTCTTTTTTAAAAATCACAATGTATACCCACCAAATCCTGTTGCAGGGCACCCAGGTGACACCCAGGAGATACTTGTGGACTTCCTTTTGCCACCAGCTCTTCCTTTCCCAGAGCGGATAACTTGGCTAAGTTTAAGCAGGTTTTCATGAGCATAGTAAATGCCAGGAAATTCTGGTGCAGGTTATTTAAAATCTTCCCCTTTCAGAGCTTCATAGCCTTCTTCCAGGACATGAGGATGGTACTGCAGGTGTCTGCCTGTCTAACAGAGATCACTGGAACTTCACAATGGCTCGTTTTTCAGTGGGTGTGTTGGTTGCCATTGGGGTTTCTGTTTGTTTTTGAATCTGAAATCAATTCTCTGTCATGGGAAATGTTTTATTGGATGAGCAACGTTTGGAAAATGTGTTTTAAAAAAGAGAAAATGAGGGTATTAATAAAGGGAAGTTTGGGGTTATCATATTAAACAGTGCCACTATACTGCCTATAGGTAGCACACGGATGATTGCTTTAACTGGAACAAAACTGGAAAGATCCTGGAACACTAATTTTTACATAAATGCATGTTTATGATAATTTATTCCAAACTTTGAAAAGGTTTCATCGTTACTTTCTTTTAAAATTACACTTAATTTGAGCGTGCTTCTGCACTGCTGGCTTCTCTCATTTCTGTCTCTCTTTCAATTAGAGTGGAAGAAATACTGAAATATTGTTGTGGTGGACTTGAAATTCCTCAACCAGAACATACCAGTGGTTTCGGGAGAATAGAAACCCCTTTTGTCCTGAGCCACAACAGAATACTTTTCTGTTGTCCAAATGTCTCCCTGGGGACAGCCTTCACATGTAAACAATTTTTGCTCACTAGCAACAGGGGCTTACCTGGCAATTCCTGCTCTGTGTCCTCCTACCAACTCCCCTGGCCCACTGCTGCTACTAATGCAAGCTCGGAGGAGCTCACACCCCTCTCAGACACTATCCAATATCTTTCTTTCAGCCCCAAAATGAAATTGGCAGAGCAAGTAACAGACTGTTCCATGCCAATCACATAGTATAAATAGCCACAAAATAAGATGGCTAAGGAAAATGCATGTGTTTTTTCTTCTCTCTAGTTTATTCGTTCTCCAAACACACTTTTTCTCCAGGTGATACATGTGGTTTAAGCTTAGAAAACTTTTGATGTTAGCTTGGGAAACTATAGGGCGTAAACTATATGACTTCAGACTCGATGATCTTAAAGGTCTTTTCCAACCTAAATGATTCTATGATTCTATTCCTGCCTCCTTTTATTAGTAGACATTATATATGAAAATTATCTTTTTTTTTTTTTTTTTTTTTGGTGTTCCACTGTCATAAGCAGCAGCGAAGTGGAATACTGAGTGAAATCCTAGCTCAGATGGGCTGGCTCTCTATGTAAAGGCATCAGATGAAGCTTGTTAAACTCAGACCCTCTCTTACATGAGGTCATCGTGTTGATTGTCTCAGGCCTCTGGTCACTTTTGATGTGAGCTGCAATATTTCTGTGACCTCAGCCTAGGGATAAGCTGTGGCTCCGGACTCAGCAGCAGTTAAACATGACTGTAAACGAAGTCGAGATCTCCTTTGTGCCGGGCGAGGTCACTTTCAAGTGTACCCACAAACTCATAGAAAATTGATATCTTTGGTTTATTGCAAATATGTAATGGTACCAAAAGCAGCAGTATTCAAGGCAAAATAATATTTAGTGCTTACCAGCTCACATACCTTGACTCTGTGATTTCAGTCTGCGGAACAGAACAGACACTGGTGGAAGGTTTTGAATGTATTGTCAGCTTCATTTCTTACAGATTAAAGGGATTCTGCACTACCTATTTCAGCCCTTCATTTTCATTTTTTTTCCTTGACTAAGTCACTGAAGTCAACTTTATGGGGCATTAGATCATGTATCAAATGCATGTATATAACTGGATAGAGACATTTTTTTTTGTCCTTGTGGGTATTCCTTCCTTGTAGGAAGAAAGTTACGTGTAAACTACCAGCAGTTCTTAAATGACTGAAGCATTCAGCTGCTGTGTTTTGGGGAGCAGATGGTTTGTCTACAACTACCAGAGGATGGTATCCTATGTTTTATATTTTCAAGCCAAGGGAAAGGGAAAATGTAAGCTTAGTAAAAGATGGTGGCATCGAAGGGATTGCTTAAATGTTCCTAAGTACTGTCATCAGTAAATTACACCAAGTCAAGCTTCTGTGGTGGTGCAGAGGAGGGAGGAAGGAATTTTGTAAAGGCAGAGAGACTTATAAACTGCTTTAGTAGTCAACTGGAACAGTCAACCCTATTCCTTGGCCTAAGTCTAAGCTGAACATAAAGCCATAAACTTTGGAGAGGCTTGGTTTACTTCTTTGTGTCTCTGTGTGCTGTGGGGAGCTGAGCAGCACGTTCTAGCACTGCTTTGATGTTTAGCAGTTGGGTTTATTTTTTAGCATTTTAGCTAAGCTTCACAAAGTCATGAAGATTCCCTCTGGGACTGCAGTTGTTGAAGAGTAAACTTAAAAGCGGGGCTCAAGCTGAAACCTGCTGAAGCTGCTTCCCTGTGCATCCACCCTAGGAGAAAAGACTTTTTTGGGAGCAATTCTTCCAAATGATAATGAAAAGTTATGAAGCTGTCAGTGCAACCCCTGAAAATCAAGAGTTTTGAAATGGTAATGTGTTCATTGTAACAGGTAATGGGAACATTACATCTGGTCTTCTTCAGGATGAGTCACACACTTTTCCTCTTTTCTAATTCTACAGAGACTTGGCACCTCTGTGTGATGAAATCCATATACTGGCTGTGGTTACAGGGCTGAGCAAAACACAGAGCAGATGAAGAGATACAGGTCAGTATGTGCATCTATAGCTGTTTGCCAAGATGACAGGGATCCAGAGGAATGTTTGAATATTATCCAGAAATTGTC
The DNA here is from genome assembly GCF_000737465.1 of Haliaeetus leucocephalus. NCBI lineage: Eukaryota > Metazoa > Chordata > Aves > Accipitriformes > Accipitridae > Haliaeetus > Haliaeetus leucocephalus. Next base: position 513,890 of record NW_010973443.1, on the reverse strand, counting down.
ATTCCTGAATATACATCCACTGAGATGACCCTAGAGAATACACACCTGGTTTTTACTTAACCAATTGCAGAAGAGATACCAGCTCAAGAGTCATGAGTCACTGGAAAATTTTCAGACAGGTCAGTGCAGTTGCTAAAATATCCTGGGATGTGGGGTACAATGGGCTGTATTTTTAATTCTGTTCAAAAAGAAAAAAGACTCTGCCCTAGGAAAGAGGGCAGAAAATGTACAAAATTACTTCAGCTTTAGCATTTTGATGAACAGGCCACTTTCTGTTTTTCTTCCACTTGCTTGTTTTTGTTTTTACCTTACATAAGCAATAGATAATTTTTAGAAGTGATTTCTGCAATGAATGGTATTCCCTGCAGCCAGAAGGCCTTTTATCTGGAAGATGGTGCTTATGGAGAGGAACCCTCTCTGGTTTCTGAGACTTAACAGTGCAAGATTGCGTCCTCCATACTGCCTGACTTTAAACTGGGAGGCGATAAAACCGTGTGTACTAAGCAAAAGTATTTCTACTCAGATGCCTGGGAATGTTCCACTTCCTGGGACCTGTTATGGTAAAAAAGTATCTGATGTTTAGTCTAAATTTTTTGCCTTTCTTAGTGTTGTCATTATTTCTAGCTGTTGTTCTTTTACTATCCTAACTTGTTATTCTTCTGCTAGCTGTTTATTTCTAACAGATGCTTGTAGCCAGTTAACATATGTCCCCTCAGACATTGCTCAGCTAAGCTGTACACACAGCAGCTACTCCTTTAATTTTTTTTCTCCAGCTGAACCCCCTTTTCAGCTACTTAACATTTTCTTTGGTTTCTCATGTCTTCTAATGTCTACATTTCTGCAGAGCTGACTGAAGTATCCTGGGAGTGGCAATTTGGTTTTTAAAAAAACATAAATAAATAAATAAATAAATAAATAAATTCACAATCTTTTTTTAATTAAAGCTGTTTATTATTTTCAGTGCTGTAACTTGCAAGGCCTCATTGTTCTGGAAGGCTGCATAACAAAACAAGAGGCCATGCCCTGTGGATCTATTGCTTCGGCATGAAACTTCTTCAAAAAAGGAAAAAAAAACAACAAAACAAACCCAACAGCTTACTCTACAGACAGAATAGCCACTGCCAAAATTGTCTTGGTACCTGCTGGTATTCAACAGGTGCAATACCTCTCTCTTTTCTCAGTTGTTTTTTCCATCCCTTCTGCTGTCTTTGCTAAATGAGTTTTCCATTAATTAATTCAGTAATTGTAGGTATACTTGGGCTTCCCTCCACAGTTTGGCTGTGGCTTTGTTTCATGTTTAGTTTAAACCTCACAGTAGCTGGCAGCTTCTTGTTAAAACCAGTTGGCAATGAACACCGCTGCACTTGAAGCGCTGCATGTGCTGAGGCGGACAGACTGTCTCCAGCCTGGGTCTGTGTGCAGCCATACAAAGCCAGCGCTGGTCTCATGCCTGGAGACTTGTGGGGAAAGTCCAAGGAAGACGTGGCATGGTGCAACCATGGAAGGGGCAGCCACCTTGTCCCACCGAGACCTGGAGCACCGGGAGGGCTCCTCTTCTTGCAGATGGGGATGGGAACGGTGGCTGTCCTTTTGGGACGGCAACAATACCAGCAAGAGCTGCTTCCCTAAGCAGCTGGTGTCCATCCTGTGGCACTGTGGGCTGCCAACCCGGTGGCCTGGGAAGTCTGCTGAGATGGAACAAGCGGTGGGGCTGCAGTTCTTTGTGCACCCTCGGAAGTGCTGCAGGCAGGCATGGCTGGGTGAGCCTAGCCAAGGACTGGGAGGGGTGCCTATGCAAAGGGTGCAGTCGAGCTGTAGCCACGTGGGACCGACTTCAGTTTCTTCCTCTTGTGGCTGTGTCCATCTGTGAAAATGGTAACATGGAGATTTGAGGAAGAACAGACCATAGATGAAAGCAACAAAGGGTCTTAAAGGGCCTTTAAAAGAAAGTATGGATAAGTATCCAATGTAGTGGAAAAAACTTACCTAGGTAAGACACTTTCCAAGAACAAATGAGGGATGGTTTCTTCTGTCACTGTCATCAGTTGCACATATGTGGATAAGCATCACAGTTAGCAGCAGCCTTGCTGTAATCCACAGGGCTGCTGCAGGAACAAAACTCTTGGGTGACATTTCCAAGCAGTCAGTTAGGTTTTGTTCTCTGAATGTACCTAGATGAAGGGTCTGTGATCCCCCAAATGTAGGAATTGTGCAGTCTCCATGTATAACATACTTTTCCAAGAGCTTAAAGGTTGCTATTGAGCAGCTCCTGTTACCTGTAATTATTTCCTCCAATGGGAAGAGCAAGGTGGACATTCGCACCCAAGTAGAGCTGCTATTTCAGCGTTAACTTGGGAAAGGCACAGGATAATATTGAGAAGCAAAGCTGCAATTTTCTCCAGCATTTTGCTGGCTCCCTTCATTGCACGTCTGGGAGAAGTAAACAAGATCTGATACATTTATATTGAAAACAGTTTTGACAAAGTTAGAATCTCTCAACTGCAGATGCTGGAGGTAGACATGATGCTTCACATTTCTGGTCTACTGCATATGCAGGGCTCTATCTGCCTTCAGTCCCAGCGCTGCTTCAGCCCTCAGATCATTAGGTTCATTTTGTTCAGCCTTCAGCAATGTGGCTCCCAGATGTGTTTTCCGGTATTTCGTTTATAACTGTGAGGAATCTACAGCATCCAGTCACCCCTGTGTCTGTCTGTTTTTTCCTGGCATTGAAGTTCTTTGAACAGGACATTCCTATTAACATCAACAGTCAAAAGATGAAGTAAAACCAAAAAATGCTGTCAGGTTTTCATTCTCACTCGGAAGATCTTTAAGGTAGAACTTCAACACACACTTTTGTAGAAATATTTGCTGGTAAAGCTTTGGGGTTTTTTGTTTGCCACTATGCTGAAACAGGTTTCAGCTGACATCTTACATTCATATGCAGTGTGCCTTTTCAGTCTTCAGCTTTGTGAGTATTGGTATCAGTGTTGTAGATATGATAGTTTGGGGATGTAAATGGTTTCTTTTATTATACCAACTTATGAAGTTGAGGGAAAAAAAGAGCTGGAGGAAGGCTTGTATGCCTGAAAGCTTCTCTGCTTTCTCCAGCTACAGGGACTTGAAAGATATTATCTCTCTTACAAATCTTGCTTTCCTTTGTAAGCATGTGGTTGGATAATTATCTTTAACTGTTGCTTGGATAAATGGTTTCTAAAGAATTTGGGCACACAAAGTAGCCTTTGCTAAATTGTCTAATGACGATTTCTTAAAAGACGTGATTTTCTCTCTGAGTTTATTTCACAGACACACAAAAATGCTTTTTGCCATATGTCTTTCTAGGCCACTTTTTAAAGCAGATGGAATGATTTGGTCTTATAAATTTTCACATGCTTAGCAAAAAATGCAGGCACTTGTTTTTGTCTAAGTCATTTTGAAAAGGTGTCACTATGACTTCAAAGTGCCTGGTAAATCTAGATCAGAAAGGCAATGAATTTGAAATATTAAATCATGCATCTCAGAGCACTGGGGAAAATGAAAAAGGGATGCTGACTAAAAGATCAGAAGAACATAGCTCAAGCAGGACTGTGGGAGTTTGAGTCACTTTCTTCTTTAAATTGATTTTATTTCACAGGATCTTCCTATACCTCCTGCCGCAATGAGAAAATAGCTTCAGCACACTTTGGTTTTGCAGGCTTTGCATTTGCAGACTCACCAGCTGGATCCTGAAAGAGGTTCATGAACTTCACAGCAAGCAGCTAGTCTGATCTTGCCTGTGCATAGTTTTAAAAATTGCAGTATCTAACAACTGGTTTGTACTCTAAAGTGTAGGGTATACCACCTCTTCCAAAAGTATTGCTGTTAATGATGATAACTTTGCATATTTTCCATATCCATATTCCAGTATTTGAATCCTGATTATGCCTCAGCCTCTCCAGCTTTTGGAACAGTGTGCTTCTCGTTTTAATCCTGTGCTTCACGGAGAAGCACTGTGGATATTTAGCTATGTTTTATTGCACCGACTGCAGGGTGCAGGACAGAATGAAGGAAGGTCGCATCCAGTCTTCTCAGAATATGCCATATTTTATATACTTCCATCAGATCCCAGACGACCTGTCACCTTTCTAATGTTAGTGATTCCAGGCTTTACAAACTTGCTTGACAGGAGAAGCTCTGCCTCTTGGCTAATCCTACCTCTACCCTGCAATGCTCTCACTGAGGTGGTTATTCCTCCCCTTCCCTATGAAGCCCAACATTTCCTTTGCTCTTGGCTGCTGTTGAACGAGAGTCTTTCTCCAAGCTCCCTGCCATATCTCACACTCTCTCTCCTTGAACTGAAACGGTTGTCAGGACCCCGTCAGGTATAAGAACAGGTTATATTTATTTTTTTGCATTTCAGGAGGGTGCTTTTTCTGTTTTACATTTGGTTTTACCACTGTGTTTCTGGTTTTCTTGACCTCTGGCCTGGACCAAGGCCTAAATAACCAAATCATCTGTCAGTGCTGGCTGGTTCCTTCCCCACCAGTGCGCCATTTCAAGGCCCTGGCTGATGACTGCTGCATAGAGAATTCATTACTTGATCCTACCCTTTGTTTTCTAGCCCGTTTCTGATCTGGCAGCAATTCTCTGCCTTTGCCCCCATAAGTACGTAACTGTTGTATGGCTCTTTGAAAAGACGTTTCAGTTGTGTCTCCACTGCATGCCAGGGCAGAACCCCAGTCACCTTTAGGAGGATAACTTTTTAGGCCTGCCAGTGTGACCACTGATATGATGTGTTGTCTTCAAAAAGGCTGGCAATTCAACAGCTGTAGTTTCAGACTTGCCCAGTGCTCAGCTGAAAAACATGTACAAAAGCTTGCTAAAAAAACAATAAATAAAAAATTTGGTTTAGGGTTAAAAAACAATGCTGCATGAAGTATTACTTTTCCCTAGGAAATACTGAACCCCAATTCTGAAGCGTTTCATGATTTAAAAGATTGGGATATGCCATGGCAGAGCCTCATGAAGTTTCTAGTTCTGTAGCCTCAAGTCATTATTCTGCGATATGGGTAAAGTTAAAAAGGCTGACTTAACCTTCTTTGAGGCAACATAACCACCACTCTGGATCTAAGCATTTTCATTCTTACATTATTTTGTTTATTTTTTTTTTGTGTGTGAAAAGACTGAACTGTCTGTAGTGGGGAAGGGAAAGGAGAGAGGGTTTTGTGTTTGGTTTTCTTTGACCAGCTTCTAGTTAAGCTTTCAAGTACTGTTAAAATCTAATGTACTCTCCAAGGCCTTGTTCTGTGTATTACAATCTCTAATCATCTGTGCTGCAGTTTTCACAGAAGTGCTAAAACCATTTTACCACCACTTCCCTGGCAAGACTATTCAGAGAGTCTTTCAAAGAATGAAACTTTTCATGAACTACAAATCCAAGACATTTGTGAGGCCTTTACAAAAACTTGGCATTTAAATTACTGTGTTAAGTCCAAGAGTAATTTTCAGATCTGCAGTATATAAAATCAGTCCTCTAGCTCCTTGTAAATATCGGCGCAGAAAGAGGACTGTGAAAAGTCAATTGTCTGTAGCATAATTAGTAGAAGAAATTAAATGGGTATTAAGGGCCTGAGAACAGGTTTGCAGGGGAGAAAAGGTCTCCACACTTTTGTTTTTTCTTCCAGAATTGTATACTATATTGAAAACTGGTCTCTTTTACTACAAATTTGTATGTTTGTGGATATTATTGTTTTAATACAGTTATCCACTCTACAATAAAAAAGACTTTAATTCAGGACAAATGTGACTCCATGTAGAACAAAGCATGTTATTTTACTCATTTTCTATACCAAAATTTTCAAGTTCACAATTTGCAAAGGACAAAAGTAGAGTAAAGGAAGGTACAAACTTTTCCAAAGTGAAATGGTGTAAAATGGAAATTTCACAGATTTTTTTCCCCATTTCCTCATGAGGAAGACCAGTACAATCAGGCCTTAATGAAGAAATACAAAGATATAGTTGGGTTTTTTTTTAACATTTAGAACTGGCCTTAATTTTCATGTTAGAACTTGATCTGGAGCTTTTGATGTTTTTCACCTCACTCCCTTTCCCCCACCCTTCTTTTAAATATGAAAAATAGAGATGGAATCCATTTCTGATTGCACTTGACTGTGACAGAAGTCTTGAATAGTATAACTCTACCTGGTGAAAATGAGTGTATATGAGACTGGAGCTAAGGCCTGACTGTTTTTATTGGACAGGTAGATGGCACAGGAAGAATGCATGCAAACAAAGTGCAGAACACTGCTGTCACTCCAGTTTTTGGGTGGAACAAACATGCTTTTACCTTAGTGAACTTAGAAAAATATCAACAAAGCCTTTGCTTTTCAAATCCCATGAATTTCTCTCAATCTGTGGGACTGTGTAAATGCCACAGAAATCTCATTCTTGACATTTGATTGATACCAGGTGAGAGATCTGAGCCCCTTCTTTACCAAAGTTTCTCTGAGAATCAGACAGATTGATCTCAATCATACTCATGCAGGCAGTGAAGTCAATGCTAAAATTACAGTAAGTCCCCAGGGAGAGAGGGAAGGTACTGAATGCTTATGAATTAGTTTTGGGGTCTGGATTTGGCAGGCATGAACCATTTGCCAGTTAATGGCTTTAGGAATTCATTCTGAGATTCTAAATCTTGTCCTGTAATCACACGCCATGACAATAAATCATTACATAAATATCTAACACCTCGCATGTTCACATAAATTTTTTTTTCTCCTAACACTTCCAGGCATGGGGAACACTTGTGTGGTTATGCTCTGTGCTTTACTGAGGGGAGAAGAGGAGCTCAGTGAATTTGGCCTTGCACAGGAGCCTGTGGCAAAACAGGAGGCTAAGCCCTGTTCCTGCGTCCCAATTTGATGGTGTAGTCTCACGACCACTGCGCTCCTCTGTAGGTATTTTCCATGCCTTGTGCCTACAGTGGGAATTAGTCTGAAAATTTGAATGTTGTAGTTATCTAAGGTAAGATCACTGAGGAAGAAATTTTTTTTGCCTGCACCTTGTTTGATGGAGGTAGTTTCACAACTCTCAGACTTCCATATAGATGTCAATAGCCAGCTTGACGTGCATCAGTTTAGACACCAGCACACCTGCTTACTCAACAACTGCCTCAGAGATTGAGTGAGTCTTGGCAGTTTTACTTTGCTGTTCTTCCATGGATGAGAAGTGTGAGAGATGCCACTGTACAGATCTGACAGTAAAGAACGAAGCAGCATCTTTCCTCAGCAGCGAAATGTGAGCGGTTGTGGTAACTTACAGACATTTTAATCCCTTACTGTTAATTTTGTTTTGGAACAAAAGGATGAAAGATCTTGTGTTTCCTAGAGGCCATAAACCAGATTGCCAAAGAAGAAAGTTATCCACAGCAGACAATAACAATAATTTAGATATTGATACCAGCTTTTATCTGTTTTGTGCTTTGCAAGCTTCTATCTTAGAAAGTTTCTGAAACTTCACAAGATTTCAGAAGAGCAGTAGCAATTTCAATTTTGGCGTAGTATCATGACAGCTCTGGAGACAGCTCTTACTCCTATAAAAAACACGGCAGGATATTAATCATTCTTTCAAACTAGAGCTGAGTACTTCAGACCAGTGGTATTAACCTCTTAAGGGTGAATGTTGACAGGTGTTTTCCCAGTTCCTGTTCCTTGTCTCCACTGCAGCAGTCTCTCCCCTAAAACACCGTATTAGAGAAGCCAGCTGTAAACATGTCATGAGCATATAGTAACACCACATTACATGGAACGTTTCAGAGCCTGAGCACATCTCAATTTACCGTATAAGGGTCTCACGAGACAGCACGAGCAGCTTTACCATGCTAATTTCTCTTGTTTCTGTGGATTTTTTCAGCAACCTGAAATAGTAGATCACTTATGTGAAATATATGTCTGAAATATTTTGGATTTTTCTTAACTCCACATCTTTGTCTGGCTGCAGCATTTTTAGTTTTCTACCAGGACATATTTCCACAGGGAAAAGCACCTGTTCGGTCCAGGGGGTGAACCAGGAATGAGCATAACCCACCAACGAGGCCAAGCTTAGCTGGTTTGCCTGCAAGGACAAAGACATTTCTAACTGCTGTATATCTGCCACCCTGAAGACTTAAAGCTCCTATGTTATGTTTTCATATTTACCTAAAGCAATAGCTACGTGACCTTTCACAAGGAGATGTGAGCTTGCTCTGTCTTTGCTCTGAGCTGACTGGAAACCATATAGCAAACTAATATGGCACTAGGCCTAAACTAATATGCCCTGCTTCTCAGCTGAACTTTATTAGCTTGGGCTTGATGCCCTGCTAACCACAGCTGTGGGTTTCTTGTCAGCTTGGGAGTACAAATAGAGCAAGCTCAAGTCTCTCTACAGGTAGTGCTGTAGGGTTTTAGTGCTGATGAGTAGTGCTAGCATTAGAAGTTTGAATGTTTCTTCTTTCTGTTCTCAAAACAAGCCACAAGGTGAGTTGCATGTCCTTACACTTACAGCCCCTCCATCAACAAGTCCAGAGTATTTTTTAGTTTTTGTAATCTTTGTTTTACTGTTAGAAAGTCATCCTTTGTGCTATTAAGGAGTCTTTTCTTTTGCACTCCTTTTGTAGTTGGAGAGACAGTGATTTTTCTAGCTCCTTTAAAAAAAAAAAAAAGCAAGCAACCAAACAAGACAACTGTACAAGATTAACAAAGAGTAGCTGAGAAAAGACTTGGAAATTTGTGTCAAAGAAACAGATGTTTCTTGGAAATGTCTTCAAATTATTTAATCTACATCTCTGATCTGGAAATTGGCTTGCCTCTAAGAACAGCTTTGTTGGGAATTTTCCTTGTGAAAACATATTGCTGGAAAATGCCTGTTAAAACCAAACCCAGCATTTAGCAAAAGACAAAGTGCTTTGGGGATAATGGTCCTTCTCTGGGTTCTGGTTCAATCCAGTTGGAATGAATCTGGGTGGAAAACTTCAGCAAAGGTAACTGCTGGCCTGCTGTGAGGAGGCTATCAAACTTTCTGGAGTATGTATTCTTTGTTTATCATCTTCATGCTGTTTGGTTTTGTAATTACAGGGTCCGTAGTTCATAGATTCATGGCACTTAGGAGTAAGGGGGTATGCTGCCTGCTGAACTACTAGCTTAAGTGGGTTCTCTTCACCCCTTTTTCACTTTCCACCTCTTCTTTTCACACCCAAACACTTGCTACTGTTGAAATGGGTACTTACCTCTTACTGATAAATTTGAGTTTGACAAACTGTTTTTTTTTTTTACTGCAAAATTTGGGGTGAGAGCTTAGCAGTTCTTTTCTCCCATTCAGAATTGCTCAAGCGTTTTGACTAAGCTTTCTAACTTTGAACAAGGTGGAGGCATTGAAAGAATAACTAGTTACACTGTTTTCTCAGACTTCAGCTAGAACTAGACAGAAGAGCATGTGGAAATGGAAATCAGTTAACAAAAATGTTTCCTCATCAAAAGCTCTGTTTCATTTATTTCTCTATTTTTTTTTTTGCAGAGATTTGATTAATGTGCTATCAAGGTATGTAAATTTGTCATTTTACATAACTGCTATCAGTTTACAGACAACCCTGTAATTGCAAAAAAAGGGCTCCAAAATGCCTTGACCTTATTACTAAGGGCATATTCAGATAACTTTTTTCTAGCTCCCAAAAAAAGCAGATAAAAGTTCATGTTTCCCACCTTCACACTTCTCTGTAAAGTCATGGAATCCTATGGGTTTGCTTGGGGCAGAATCCAATCCTGAATCTGGAGATACGGTGTGAGTGGTATGGCAGTTGGACATCATTGTGCACCAAATCAGTGAGAGAGGGGAACTGAGAATTTTGTGATGCTGCCCAATGCCTCTGTGTTGATGCCCTCCATGCTATTTTAGAGGAAAAATTCCTATGGCATATCAGAGGGTAGTGCAACCAGCCTACCTTCTCCTTGGCTGTAGAGTGGTAGCTATTTTCCAGAATGAGGTAATTTTGCCTTTGAGCAAATAGATGTTGTTTACTACTGGGAGTGCCTTTTTTTTGCCTTGCATATTTTTTATTTTTTGCTGGTAGCCAGGGTTTCATGCCACTGGAATGGCAGGATGGCATCTGGAAGGTCAAGTTTTCTGCTCATAGAGATGGTATAAGGATTTTGCAATGAAGGTCTCTGGAATTCCCAACACCTGTTTTTTATAATCCTATAGAGAAAATGATGAATGTGTTTTATTGCTCATCCTTCAGGGGTAGGTGGGGGCCCACACACCAGTGGGGGAAAAAGCTTATCGCAAGAGGTGAGAAAATGGTTCCTTTATCTATGAAGCAATGAAAATGTGTCTTGTAACAACGCAAGGTTATACTTTCCAGGTAAATCAACACTTACAAAATAAGGTGGTTCCACTTTTCTGCTTCTTCTGGACAGATACCTTGTATTTTGAATGTGCTTCATTAAAGCTGATGGAAAAGTGATGTCGAAATTCAATTATTTTTTTTTAATCTGGAGGCAGTTTTCTAAATTCTCTGTTTTTCTACATGATTTTTACATTACTCAGCCATGGAAAATAATTCGATGGGGGTGGATGGAGAGGAGGAGGAAGAGGCTTTTCCTCACTTTTCTTTCTGTGATTTTGTTGGGGTGGTGTAGTGCACCATATAAGCAGGCCACCCATTTGTCTCCCTCGAAGGAGTTTACAGAGCTTCTGCTATTTGCTAAATTCACATAACCCTCTGCTCCACTGTAGTTGCCTCCGTAGCAATGGAAGATGATGCCACAAATAATTTATTATTTCAAATGACGGAAGGAAGTAAATGAGCAGATAGAGCTGGCTTTTTTTCTTCATCATCTATTATTTCTGATTCAGTAAAACATTAAGGGGAACATGACCTGGCTATTAGATAGAGGACAGAAGCAGCAACATATACCAGAAATGAACTGATAACCAGGTTCTTCGCAGTCTGCTCAGAAGTGATTCTTCCTTCTACAACATACCACCCCACCCCCTTCCCTTCTCAGTTTGAGCATGCTCCCTGGGCAAGATAGAGGACTGAGTTTAAAAAAGAAGACTAAAAACTTAAGATTGATTTAAAAATCCATGAGCCTTAAGGGAAACATTCATAAAAGTGTGATGCCAGCAGTCTTGTCCCTACTTGCAGTGCTGAGACAGTCACAGGGCTGGGATTGTGGCCTTTAGCTTTGTCTCGTAAGCCTTACAATCCCATCATGTGTCAATGCTCTCATGATGCAAGCAAAGTTGATTAAAAGTGACTGGGTACAAAAAGTTTCATCTTTGTGGAAAAACTGCAGCACTCAAAGTTTGGTTTTCTTTGTTCCCCACTGGAACAAAACAGACACTTAAAACTGCTCCTGCAGGAAAGCTCTGAATTAGCCTAATCTGGGTCTTGAAAACTCTCAATGACTTTAAACCAGGTCTTGAATCTGAGATTTCTTCACTCTAAAGAGGGCCCTGATAACTCGGTTTGGGTAGCGGGGGGTGGTCTTGCTCTGTCTTGAAGAATGGTAATTTCTGGGGTTTGCCTCTGTGAATGTGCTCCTTCATACAGGAGGGATTTTTTTTTATTAAGAGATATTTGACCTCTCTCAAGTCATTACTTGGGACACTTTAAATTAATAAAGAACAAAGTACATGCCAGACTTGCTCAATAGTTTCTTTGTTCTGAAAATAACTGTAAAATGTCTAATAATTGACCAAACCTATATGAAGCACTGTGTTACAAGGTCAGGGTAATGGATGTAGTAGGTACATGAACTTGGGAGATGTTTTTTTCTATCTACCTTCCCCTTTGATCACAGGTGTGTTCTGTCATTCCACTTCAGTAACCAGATTAGCCACTATAATGAAAAATGGCTTGAAATCTGATATAAAAGACCTAGTGTCCAGGCCAAAATGAAAGGAGGAGGGAGAGAAGTAGTTATAAATTATGCTGTCTTCATATTGTGACACTGGCGGCATAACTTTCTACAAAGGAGATAATCTTTCCTCATTATTCAGCTGGCCAATGAGGTGCACAATTTTTGCCAGAAGCAGGAAAAGTCACTACGAAGAATGTGTCAAGTTATAGTTTGCCAAATTAAACATCAGCAAAAAGAAGAATATCTTCTATCTTGATCTGCAGTATGGTGACAGCTGGGTCACCTCTGTAGGCAGAGAATCTAGATTCACAAATATTGAATGTGGTGAATGGGTTGGCTAAATGACCTTGAGAAGATGTATTGTCCTGAAATACCTGTTAAAAAGTTGTAGTTGATTGCAGGTTTGGGTTTTATCACATGCAGAAATAAATATTATAGTATTATTAAATGCACAGGAGGAGTGGGTATGGAGAATACTGACTGAACAATTAACAGCATGAGTTCTGATATTCTCTGCAGTGTGTGTGTGTGGGGGGGGGTGGGGTTTTTTTTTGTTTTGTTTTTTCCCCTGGAGTTGAGATGCTGTGGTTAGCCTGGCATTTTGGGGTTTCAGAAATCCTCTGGAACTTATGCTTACTGCTGTGGCTCTTCCAATTGTGACTGTATGCAGTGACTCCATATTAAAATAAGAAAGCATTGCTGGAAATCTAAAGGAAACTTCTCAAAGCCCGAGGGTAGATTGAGGAGCTAAACTGTAGTGGTTGAGATTATCAAATTAAGTTTGAAAACATTTCTAGATGTCATTGGTAATGCTTTTCAAAGTGGATTTTTTTAGGTAGAGTGACTTTGAAATAATGGATAAATGAAAGAAGTTCCAATGTAAGAAAAGATGACAAAACACTTTCCTATTTGGCTGTATTTTGTGGGTTGCCATTGGGGCCTAAATTATAGTGTGCACTGTAAATCTCAAGGCAAACGCTGGGATCAGTGTGATTTACTTAACTGCAAACTGTCAAACTTTCCCACCTTTATATACAGTACAGGCTTTGCATATTCAGAGAAACCAGCTAGCTGCAATTCACTGTTTGCAGAAAGCAATGGTAAATCAACTTTTCAGCAAGACTAGTATATAAATCAATGAACAGTATATTCCTTTGAGACTGTCAAACCTGCACAGGAAAGCGACTCTAAAACCAGATTAACAGGGATCCTGATTTATGGGTGAATCAAACAGCCAAAGTCTATTTTCAGAGATCTGAAATACTAGATTTATGCAACTTATCTAGGTGACAATCTTATGGCTTTCCACTGGTGCTGTTTATTCATTTTTTTTTTGTAGATATATGGGAGCTCAAAGTATTCATTGCTATGTGTATGCATACTTATGTTCTGTACTTGTAGGGGGTTATTGCTATTCAGCTGTAATATGCAATACCGTACCTACTACTGTAGAGCCTCTGCATGGGTGCTCCTTTCCTTCCCTTCATCCTTTTGCTGTGGTTTGTATCTCTGGTATCTGCTGTAGTTCACGCTTTAATGTTGAACCTGGAACCCTTACAAAGAAGCAGGTGACCCAGGTCTTCAACTGGACTAAGGAAACTGTACCACTGCAGTCAGCAAACTTGATTTCCCCTCATTGATGTGGCTCACAGTACAAGGTGTATTGTTACTGCTGTGTTGTCACCTGCCTGGCTGGCTGTCGTGACTGGCTATTTCATCGTCCTGTGCTTCCTGCTAATCAGTTAGTGGAGAGCTGCACTGGGACTGAAAACAATGCAAACTGTGTGGAGGCAAACTAAAAAAACCAGATTTGTGAACATACCTCATGAATTAAAATACACTGCATGTAATTGGCTGTCTGCAGTCAAAGATGTGGAGGTGGTTGCAGAGTTTCATCTGGGGTGAAAAGACTTTTACAACTGTAATACGGATCTGAATGAGATTTTAAAGAGGGGAAAAAAAAAGTAATATCCTGCCCTTAGCTGGACAGCAGTAGTGAGCTCCCTCATATTCTAGGGACTGAATCACAGAAAAGATAACTTCATATTTATAACACCACATGCTAGATATTCCTAATTTCTATGTTAAGTAATCCTGTTCATGATTTCTTCAGCACTTAGCTTCTCTCTGAAAAACTACCAAACTGGAGCATCAGAGGTGGGGGATGAGCATGGGCCGTGTGAGTAGCTACCCCCCAGGAGGTGAGCGGGCCTCCGTCTTTGCCCTGAGGTGGAAGTTGTGTGCAGTGGAAGTGCACTGCAGCACCCTGCTCAGCTGATTTATGTAGCAGTGGCCTTACTGGTAATGTTTTTCAAGACAGGAGTATCAGCAGGTGATGCCGGTCACTTCTTACAAAACAGGAGCTGGCTGTATACAGCCACAAGCATCTCTGCTTAAAAAAAAAAAGTAAGAGTCAAAACCAAACATTTGTTCCATGGTACACAAAGTTATCAACTAATACAAACACTGAAGCAAGAGGACAGTATAACGGTATGTCCTTGATACCAATAATTCAGTTGTTTGAATTGTGCATTAAATCAACCAACAACTTAATGAATTATTAGAAGCAGTGTATCTCTAAAACTTAAGATACCTTTTGCCAAGATTGCAAAGATAAGATTAGCCATAAATTTCAGTGCAAGCAGACTGTAGCATATTAAATATGAGAAAGTTATTAACTTTTAAATTTAAAGACCTTTTTCCTTCCACAGCAGGTAAATCAAAAGACTGCAAAACTTTTGAGAGCAGAAGAAAAATGACTCATTTTTTTTTCTACATAGATGTAGCCAAACTTGGAGGTAGTTTGTCTTTTAATTTATTCCAGTACATTTTTGCTACTACTTAGCAAACATGCTTGTTTGTTTGACCTGAAGCTGGTGTGTGGCTCTGTGTTATTAGCTAGAAATTCTGATTTGGGACTTTGCCACCTTAATATCTACTTAACTAGACCTGGGCTGCAGGTTGAGTTCCCCTGTCTAGACCCACAGTCTCCATCTCCCAGGGGCTGCTTTTTACAGTAGCCTCCATACCTGGCATGTCTATTTCTTTCTTCATCTTCAGAAACCTAAATTTATCTCATCTTTCTCTTCTGTCATCATTTCTCATTTCCCCAGATTTTTATTTATTTTTATTTATTTTTAGCTGCCAAGGTTTTGCTTTTCCTCAGGAAGCTTTCTGAGCCTGCTTTTTAATAGATATAACCGCTGGTTTTTTGAGAAGGGTGCAAGCTGGTAAATCGAACTTACTAGGGCACACCACGGGAAGACATACAGTAAAGGCTGACTTCTTTCGTCAGGGCCAGATGCTGGCTTTACCGGTTGTCAGCAGGAAGAAAGAGCTGCTGCACCTGGGTGAAGCACCTGTAATCAGTGGGCTGAGTCTTTTATTGGTATTTTCAACTTAAATGTTATCTGACTTAGAGCTGCCTAAATCTAGGTGAGGTGTTCACAAGGCAGTTGGAGTGTAAGGTCTTTTGCTGTCATGTCTCAGTCTTGAGGGGATGATTTCTGTCCTGCTAATGTGATGATGGATACAGGGTTTAATCCTTTATCATTGCCTTATAAAAAGTCTCCCTCAGTTCAGTTGGACTGTGCATTAAACTGAGGGCTGCGTGGCTGGAGTAAAGACCCTGAAGCATTTGATTCTTCCCCTTCCTTTCCTACCATCCTTTTATTTCCTTGCCCTGTTAGAAAGTTTCCCTCATTCCAGGCTGAAGGGAGGTGGGAGGAAAGTGATGGGAAAAGCCTGGAGCTAGGCAGAGGTAAAAAAACTAGATAGCCCTTCTCAGGAGTGGTAGAGTCTTCAGAGAGTATAACTAACCTGTGAAAATTAAGAGTGTGTTTTAAAGATGTCTTCCTCCAGATTCTGCCTGGTTGTCATGATTTATTAGAAGCACCCTTCCTCATCTTCAGATTAATCTTTACAATTGCTTTCCTGTCTAGCTTTTCTTCCTCTGCTATATTCTCTGTGACTCTCACCACCCTGACAATCCCTTCTTTTACTTATTTCGCTCTCACAGAGGGATGGGCTATCTTTGTTGTGAAGCCAAAATGTAAATGTCTTGCTGCTGCTTTGATTTCTTGACTTGGAGTACTAGGACAGGGTAGGAAAGGATGCAGTGTATATGCCACATTTGTTTTGAACCATCTAACGGTGGTTTAAAATACAGATCACTGATAAGCCAGACATACATGGGGAAATGTAAGTATGGGGGTGTTAATAAAGCCTTTGATTTTTTTTCTTGATGTACAACTGCATCTAGTACCTACCTAGCATCTAAAATTGCACTTTTCTGTGGCCTCATTCTAACTTGCGTAAAATCTTACACCTTGTATGCAAGATTCTTATATTGCATATGTTGGAGGGTGAACTGGCTGCAATACAATTGCTGTGTGATTATCATACATGAAAGGACACCACCACTGTATGCATATGTCAGAGTTACCGTTTGCTCAGGCCTGTTGTGGAAGAAATAAGTGTGCTTAGGCAAACTTGCGCTTTTCAAACTGTTGAGTTGGTGGTTGTCTAACAGCATGAGGAAGCTCATTGAATAGCTTGCGATAGCCTTTGAAAATCCGGGCCAGCCTTGAATGCTGGCAAGTGTCCCTAGATTATTTATGGCACTCAGTTTTTAACTTCATCTGATAGAAAAAGGAAGAAGTCTGAATAAATATGACACTCCCTTATTACTGTAACTTGGAAATTAATTTATGGCTCACTGTAAAATCTTTCATAGTCCCTGTATTGAATGCCAAAATCTTCAAAGGATAGCCTAGTAAGGTCATATTGTTTTTAAGGAGCTTTAATTATGTGACATCCAGTTAAACTCCTAGCAGGATTTCCAAGACTCTTAGGTACCAAATTCCCAATGGAGTGCACTGGGGGAGGAGGGATCTGGACTGGTTTTAGAAGAACTTATTCTCTGACTGTTTGATTCTGTGGTATTAGTAAGTAGAGAGCTTAGTAGCCTTATGGTGCTGGACTCAGTGCTAACACGAGAGGAAGGAGCTTTCCTTTGCCATTGCAGTAGTCAGGAGAGGCAGGGAGTGGGTGAAGAAAGGTGCAAAAAAGGAAGCAGGTTGCCTAGGTAGTGGCTGATGCTCTAGTAGAGCCTGGTTCACTTCTCCACTGCCATGACATTGGTCAGTGGTGGGTCTAGAGGCTCTGCAGACCCTCTGCAACCTCAGCCCAGCTCACGGGGGCTGTGAAGGAATGATGCCTTTTGGAATTGTTTGCCGTGATTATTTAAGGAAAAAAATGGGGCTGTAAATTGCTTTTTCCTCTTCAGTGCCTAGCAGTTCAGTTGGGCTGATAAAAAAGCTAGACTGCTCTGTTTCCTTGGTCTGTGCCAGGCGGACAGACGCTGTGGTGATCTGCAGCCACCGTGCTTGCTTTCCTGCCCTCTGTGACCATCACCCAGCAGAGAAGCTGCCTGTCGTAGGAGCTGGGGCTCGCAGCAAGCCTTGACCACCCTCTCTGAGCTCCAAGGAGCTCCACTTGGCGCATTGTCTCGGGCCTGACATGCCTGTGCCACGCAAATGACTACAGCTGTTGCCTCTTGGCTTCCAATTTCAAAGCCTCCAGCCCTCCTGGAAAGGGCAGTCTCTCTCTTGCTTTGGGAGGCTCTACCATTCCCCAGGAGCTCTGGAGGTCAGGCTTTCATCCGGATGCCTTGACAGATCAGACTGCCTCCCCCACCTTTCTCTTCTGTCCTTTTTTTCCTGGGGATTGTAGAAGGCCATAAAATGCTTTGATAATTAAGCAGGGAAAATTTCCACAACCCATAAAACATAAAAGGTAATACTAAGCCCAATTTAGCTTTCAAATGCCTTTCAAATAACCTGTATTTAACACATGGTAAAGGTGCTTGGTTTGTCCTCTTGAACAAACAAATCTCTGAGCCTGGTTTTTAGCGTTGTGTGTCCAGACCGGCTGTAGCCATTCCGAGAGCATTCCTTGGTTCAGGTTTCCATCGTAAACTGCAATGTGGGAACCGGTGGAGGTAAAATAAAGAGCTGACCTGAAACTTTGCCCAAACCACAGACTGGACATAAATTGTTCTTTTGAAATTTGAAATAATTTTTGCTTCTTTGTATGATTTTTCTCAGCCAAGACTGTGAGAAACTTGGTAAAGGCTGGCACTTGCAGCAGACAGGAAGAGTTTGGAGAATAGCCTGAACTGTGTTTGGAGATGACAGGCAGCTTTTGGTAGAAACTATGTCAGAATAGTTTGCTTAGAAATTACAAGAAAGCATTCAAAGAAGTCATCAGTGGTACCTGCTGGGCTCTTCAAAACTTTGAATGCAGAACAAATTCATAGAAACTGAGCATGGAGTCCTTCAAATTTAAACCACCTCGTTTTGTATACCTCTGTCATGAGTGGAAATGGCCATCTGAGATACTGTTTTATGGCTAGCCTATAACTGAATTGCAAGTTACTCTTAATTTTTTTGGCCCATCACATTTTATGGGTAAGGTAACATGTTTGGCCTGTTCAGCTTTATGCTGGCCCATTCTTGGCATGTGGTCACATACCTGCACAGCAAGGAGCCACTATGAGCACCTGTGGTCCCTGGGTCAATGTACAAAGGGGCCCAGTAGAAGCCAATGAACCCCTCAAGAGGTAGAAATAGACCCAGGCATTTGGCCATCTCCTTCCATATGCTGAGCAGCAGAAAAAACCCAGCATGTCTAAAAAAACTCCTTTTTGCAGCTCCAGACACAGTCTTTGTGGTCAGGAGGAAATTTGCTTTGCAGTGGGAATGTCACTGCCAGGCTGGGATATTGTGGGCAGAGGGGATCAAATGGCAATTTTAATCTTTATTTTTTGAGGCAGGCACTATATTTCTATGAACTAGCAATTGCCAGCCTTGGGTTGGGGAATGTGGAGCTGTGGTAAGAAGATGAGACTAATGGAGGAACACAGGTCTGAGGTAGGGAAACCAGATTAGGGGTTTAGGGAGAAAGGGGATATGGGGTCAGGAATTCTGGATATTGAGATGGGGGAAAGACCTTGATGTTGACAAACTGCAAGTCTTCAGCAGTCAATGCCCGATATAGTTGCAGGTCCCTGTATTTTTGTTTTTCTAACCAAGTAAAATCAGGAAATGGAAATTTTGCAACAGTTCAAATCAAATTAGAATTTTTCTTCCATGATAATCTTAACGAGAAATCTCTCACAGTAGCCCTTTTGATAACTTGTTCCTGTGCTGTCTAGTTAGATGTTTGCAAGGCCAAATTAAGGTGCAAGTGTTAGTTGCTTTATGTTGTTTGAGATCTGGTATTGTTGGAGTCTTTTTACAGTACTTCCAAAGCTAACTTGTTTCAGCCTTCTTGTTGCAGAGCTGGTGGCAGTGGAGGCCAACATTGTTTGCAAGGTAGAGTTTCACTCCCTCTGATTTAGGCTGACTAATCTGCCTACAGTAATCACACATGCTGTAACATCCTGGCCTGATAATTCAAAGGCAAAATGCAATTGCCTCTGCCTTTAAAGTTCATTTTGTTATTTTAGGAAAGGTTATAGCACTGTCAGGATCAGCCCTTGCAAGCTTACTGAGTTAATGTTGTGTAAATTCCAGAAAGAGTGCACTTAATGGAAAGCCTAATTAACTCAGCTTTTAGTTAGACGATAATGACTGGACAAGATTGATATGCGAGTTGGACATTCATTTCCTGAAGCACTTCTAAAATTCCTATTCTGAGTAACCAACTTGTGCTATTTTCCTGAAATCAACCAAAGCAGTCTCTGACAAGTGCTAAATAATTACTATTAAAGCTGCACCCATTCCTTTCTTTTTCTAAGAGGCAGGTACCGTATTTCTGTGAACTAGCAACTGCCAGCCAAATCTCTAGCTGTGCTTCAGTAAACCGTCAGACATTTTTAGCAGTGAATTGCAAGAGAGATGAAGCTCTGGAAGGGCTTCACACTAGGGAAAACTTGTGTGTGTGTGTGACTGATTGCTTTATTTTTTATTTTTTAAAATGAAACATTAGCAGAAATAAGGCTTGTGCTTCAGGAGCATGCTGAATGGCTGTAACCCAAGGAAAACCTAATGCCCCAAACAACCAGCAAAGCCAGCCAGCCCAGCTGGGTGATGCTTCTTACATGTATGCTCATGCACAGCCATTTTTGCCAGGGAGACTTTTCTTTTAAAGATTACTAAGTGACTTTGGGGGGAAAAATGCATTGCAGATGTTTGGGGTTTTTAATTAAAAAAAAAGAGAAGCTTTTTGCTGCAGTATGTTGAGGGACTGGAGGTTAAGACCTTTTACATCCTCTAATATAAGTTATTGCTTCATCTTAAAATGAACTTCATATGCTTCCAATGATCCTAGGTCATTTCCTCTAGACAGAAATCAGCATGGTGTCTAATATTCTAAGTGTGGGTAATTAAATGTAGGGCCAGGCATAACACACTGAAAATTCAGTCCTAGTTAACTTTAAGGAGCAAGATGGTAAAGAATTTAATTGAATATAATATATTTCAAAAGGTTTGGAAATGAGTGTTGGATTAAAAGGAAATTGCAGTAAAATTGCATAAATTTTCTTTAAAGTTTTGTTAATAATGCCTCACAGGTATAGTAGCTTAACTATACCTGTGCTCTTATATGGTTTACTTTGAGGTTTCACCTTCATATGGGAAGTAACCTAAGTTATATTGTCACTGTTTGATATAGGTACTTTTCTCCTTGCACTGAAGACACTGCCAAGATTTCCCTGGATTTGTTCAATATTAAAATAAGACTACCTTCTCTTGTGTAGTTGGAAAATGTTGAGGTATTGTAGTGCTAGTTTCAACAGAAATGTTGGTCCCAGACTCGGCTCTGTTGGGCTATCATCTGTGTAAGTAGCTTGATGGATATTTACAGAAGATGTAGCTTCAGCCCAGGGAGGGTAATCTGTGGTTTCTCCTGTCCTTGGTGGAAAATGAGATTGCCCAAGAAGTTGATTCAAAAATGTGTTTTTAATATCACCTTCTGGAGAAGTATCTCTCCATTAGGCATAGAGGCTTAATTTCCATTTCCCTCACCTCAGCCCCCACTCCTGATTTCTGTCCTCCAGCAATGTACAGAGCAGAGGTGGAGCTTACTAACAAATCAGTCGTAACTTAGAAAAGGCAGGTATAATTGCCAATACATAGGTTTTCTAATGTTATGAATTTTCATGAAGTGTCAGAAATGTGTTTATTATGTCTATCAGAAACATTATGTATCAGCAAAGCAGATACATGGACAAAAAAAGTGTATGGCTCAGATGTCACATTACACTTTTCCACTGAGTGCTTTCATCTGCTGAAAGCATAAACAGAGAGGCTCATTCAACAGAATTTCACTATCACTCAGTTTTGATTAAAATCTTTGCTTACATTCTTTTTTTTAAACAGGTTTTCTATCAATGGAAAATCTTGCAGAACTTTACAAATGACATACAACAGTACCATATTACAATGTACATTAAAATGTCGCTGTCTTTCTAATTACCATGCAATCAGGCATCTTTCCCTAATTTGCTAATAGAATTATAAAAGTGAAGATATTCTTTAACATAAAATTTAAATTAGGGGGATGGTTTGAAAAAAAAGACTAGAGAAGGATGTTGTTAATTAAGCTTCCTTATGATACTTACAAATGTATTCTTTAAAAGAGGGCTCATTAATGTCTGTGCTGTAACCAACTTTTCATTTCATAAGCTCTTGAGTTAGAGATTTACCAGAGTGAAAATGTTGAGCAGCTGATAATTGGAGCATAAGGAATTGGCTGCTGCCATGGGTCTGATCTTGTCTCGGCTCTGCTCCATGTTTTGAGAGAGATTCTACGTTTATGGCATGCTCAAGACATGGTAACGATACAAGCTGTGCTCTGAGCAAGAGAAATGTTAAGGAATCTATCTTCCGCCTGAGAATAGAACATGTTTGATTTGTGAGGGAAACCCAAGTCAAGATGCATGTGATAATGGAGATTAATTGACTAAATGGTATGCCAATAAGGATAAACAGTTACAGATTTGAAGCTGGACTGCTGTTGCTCCAAGAGCACTCTAAAGCTGAGACTACTGCACTGCAGAAGCGTATTACTGCAACAATGTAGAAAGAAAACATATCATTATCAGTTCAAATAAATCCTCTGGGTGGAGGAATATTTCTAAGCATTTTTCAAGTGATGTTATCTCCCAGGCTCTCATCTCTTCTAGAAAAACTGGCTGAAGTGTTGAGATATGTAGCCTGGGAGCTACATAACTCAGACCAGGGATTTGAAAAGTTGATAGCTGTGCTGTCTATCCATGCAGAGCAGAGGGGCTGCTCGGTGGGCTGAATTTGTGGGTCCCTCTTTGGTCCCCATTTGAACAAAGGTCCTTTTAAGACAGTATGTTTTGGACAAGGAAGAGCAGTAAGAACGTTGGGGTTTGCTCCAGTGACATGCAAGTGCTTTGGAAATGCTATGTGTTTTATAGGGTCCTGAGCGATTTTGGGAAAGGGCAATAAAAAGTCACTAAAAGCTTAGATGAAATTCATGAAGAACAAAAAGATTCAAGCTTCAGAGACATTTAGAGGATAACTTTAAATTTGGAATTTGATTTTGAAACCTAAGGATATTTGGGGGCATTTAAGTCACCAGAGGGTTCCCCCCCCTTTTTTTTTTCTTCAACTTTGCAACATCCTAGCTTTGGTGGTGGACAGCTAGAAATAATACAACTGGAGATAACGGCAATATGTTAACATACTCATTACAAACCCATGAACTACTAAAACTGATGGATTTCCTGTTGTGAAGCATTCCTTGAGATTCACCTCAGCAAGACAGATTTCTTTGTGGTTTTTTGGGGGTTTTTTTGAAGGGATAGAAATCATAAATGCTACAAACAGTTTAGGCAGTCTGAAATGGCTAGAAAGCCTCTTGAAAACAGTTCTGGTCAGCCTATCACTACAGGAGAAAATGTCTGACTCGTCAGCTTAATTAAAATACCAGCAGGTCTTATTTCTTTTGTGTCTCTTGTTTTCTTGGCTGAAGTGGTGAGATGTTGGAGTGCTGGGGCACACCCAGCCTGAGTCCTTATTTTGCTTCAGCTGAAATCTAGACCCTTATCAGTATTACCCAGGTCACCATCCTCCTACCTGATCCCCACTGGAGGGAAACTTGACCGTATATGAGTCTGGGAACTAAACCTGTTCTGATAAAGCTGTGTTGAGGAAAATTGTTGGTGCTGTGTTGTTTGTTTTCATGTGCTTCCATGCACAGCAAAGCCCTTCCATATTGAGGCTTTACCCTGTTTTTCAGGTATCTTCTTCACTGATGCCAATGCAGATTTTACAATGCTGGGAAACTATGATTAGCATCCTTCACCCATTGTGTTCACCTGGCTTGATAGCCCTGCACTGTGGATGACTAGTGATGCTGAGGCATCTCTTTCTCTTGAAAGAAAACTTACATGCAACAGTGTAGTCAACAGCAAATGATCGATCAGTCTTATGTAGGTAGAAACTCCAAGTCTGTAAGAACTAGTGGTGGTTTACACCCCAAAAAGCTGAGTGTTCAGCTGAAGTGTCCTGTCTAACATACTTTTTGAATTTACTCTTTCTGGTTGTTTAGAAGTGTGATTTATTGTGTTTGTTTGGTTTTTAAAAAAAAATATTTTAATGAATTTCAGTAAGCTCATCGTGTCATGCAGCATCTACTGTAAAATAGGCATAACTACTTATTTTTGTTAGCTGTAGCTATATTTCTCTCAATTCTGTTGAAAGGCTTTACAGTTGTGTTTGATGGGAACTTGTAAAATCACATGGCTTGCTAACTATGCCACATTTTTTTCTCTATGACTCTCCTTTTTGTTTCAGTTCCAGTAATCTCAGCCATTCTGATCTTTCCGTGAACAAGGATTGCAAAATTGGGTGCTCGTTAATAGAGATCTCACAAATAACAAAATGGATTTTAACCTTTCCTAACGTTTTGAGAAAAAGTGGATGTGAGTTTTGATTCAGACCCATAAGTATCAAGAGGGGGAGTGTACATGCGGGTATGGGATAACTGGGGTTCTCACCAGCTTTGTGCTGAAAGTATTCCAAGTGACTACAGGCTTTGTATCTATCCAGTTTCATCCCCAAAGAATGAGTTTTGAATTCTGAGGTCTGAGCTGAAAACATAATGGAAAGCTTATGAGAAGCTTGGTATGTAAAACAGAAATTCTTCACTAATTTTTCTCTGCTGGGGGGGTGGGGAAGAAGAAGAAGGAGCTAAAGATTCCAAGATGATCATGCAACACTTCAGAAGACAATTGAAATCCTGGCTTCAATGAAATCCTTCAAAAAAAACCATTCTGGCTTCAGGGCATCTCTTCCCATATTTTGTTATGAAACTGGAAACTTAATGTAGCCTTTAATTGATCCTGGTAATATTTCCCTGAAGAAGCCTGGATAATGCTACACAATTACTTAAAATTTCAGGTATTAACCTGCAGTGGTTCACTTCAAAAAGAGTGAACAATGCTGAATTGCCAGCCTCGCTCTGCAAAATCTCCTTCATTAACAAAGCAAACCTCAAAGTAACCTGATGGAAGTTTTTGTAAGGCTCCTCTTAGTTTTCTTTTTATAGAAGTCAGTAGAACTAATGATAGAAACTGTCTGCAGTTAACCCTAAGGTCATATGATAATTCAGGTTGCTCTCAACTCCAATCTCCTGCTTGAAGCCAGGTCAGCTCTGGGATCATTCCAGATGACTCGGGAATATGGTCCTGGAAACCTCCAAGGGCAGAGATTGCATGTTATAGTGGGGTTTTGGGGGGATGGGGGTATTTTTACCTGTTGAACAGGCACATTGCCTTTGAGTGCACCTAAAAGAACTGCTGAGTATGATGCATAAGCAACTGGAAATGGTCCAGATTCCCAGGTCCTGAGGTGGAGGGAGCTGACCATAGCTTTTTGCTCTTGAAGGCTCTGTAATTGCAGCCTTGGAGCCATGCACCGGCCTGGGTCATCCTCTTGACTGATACAGCTCCTTAACATCAGTGGAGTGGTACACAGGCCTTACTGTTTTAGGATTATTATTCTTTCTTTTCCTCTGGTCAGGCCTGTATTGTGTGCAATGCACTTGAGAGAAAATTGCTCGGGAAATGAAGCATGGAAATGTCCTCTTCAAATGCAGTGGTAAGTGTGAGGCGAGAAGGGTGTCGATGAGTGCAGACACATCTGAGCCACCCGCTGCTGCTGCAGCCTGGGATGGGTGCTGCAGGTCGGGGGGGGCACCTGAGGAGGGGGACCTGTCCCAAGGGCCGTAGCATCTCACTGTGGCACTTCTGGTTTCCCTTCAGCATGGACTGAACACATTTGTGCTGTTCCTGGAAGTGTTTGGAGTTCCTCACTGTTTCCCCAAACACAAGAAATGTTAAAAGTGATTAGTCACGGACATATAATAAACTGTTTGAAATCTCTGTGACATGTTTGATTTCTTCTTTAATCAAAGCTGTATTCATATGTTGGTAATTGCTGTGAAGCCCACATCATATGATCACATCATCCCCAGCTTTTGCTAAAAAATAGAAGTGTCTTTCTTGAAAGCCATGATAACATATTCCCAGGATGACTTGATCTATACCCGCTTTATTCAGGATTAAAAAATTAACACTTTCAGATTCAAATGCCAGCATGAATGCCTTGCCTCTTTCAGTAAGGCATGTTTTGCTTTTGCTTTTTTCTTTAAAATACCCTAAACAAAGTTACTTCTAACTGTTCAGTCTACTTCTGTTTATGCAGCTTGGAGTATATGTGATCTATGGAGCTGAACAAATGCAAAGGTAACAGCTGAATTCCTGGGCTAATACTTAAAGAAGGCAATGAATAATTTGAAAAGTAAGATAAATTTCTTAGACATTCTGCTTTTGGTGTAATTTGAATTTTTGTGGTCTCTTATTGCCAGCCTGAACTGAATCATTTGAGATTCGCCTGACGTTTTTCTGGCAGATATGCATCTGAAAATTTTTTCATTGTTTTGATATTTCTCTTGACATTTTCTTGCTAGTCAGCATTGGATTTTTACAGAGGAGGAATCTTGCTCCATAACAAGATGGGGTACCACTTAGTTTAAGTGATAGCAGTGAGATACTGCTCTTGGGTTATATCTACAGCATCCATAGTGAACATGCTTCATTCTGTACAGTTCTGAGAATGACCCTGAGCTTATTGCTTTCTGGGCCAATCTGCTGCTGCTTTAAGCAAAATGCTCTACAGGAAAGCTGAGGATAGCTCACCTGGTGTGTCTAGCTGTGGGTTGAGATGCCAGAGGCTATTAGCAACATAATGGCTCTCTAGATGTCCTCTGGTACATGGTCCCTTCACAGTTCCAGAAAAAACCTTCTGATCAAGCATTTAATTTTGCTCCTGCATTTGTTGCCTGGATGGGAAGTATGCCTGTCCCCAGGTATAGCCCTTGCAGATGACTCAAAAAAACAGTGTCAAGTAGTTATTGAAAAAACTTACAGGGAATTCATTCATACACTGAATAAATGCATCAGACAACATTGTAGTTTCTGCTCAATAACAGACACAGCTGTAGCTTACATTCAGCAGTTTCTGGCAGATGCTGGAGTATACCATAAATTGTTATTCAATAGAGAAGAATTTGGCATATGAATTAAGGTGAGCAATTTTATAGCATTATCCAAAATGGATTTCCTAGAGCATGACATACTCCCTTAGGAACATTTCCAAAAAGGCGGCTGCAAATTTTCCCTTAGTAAATTTTATCTGTGGTGGGGTCTGTTCATATTCAGAGATTTTTATCTTTACAAGTAACTTCAAAACCCTATTAAAAAATCCAGCTGTTTACATAGATAAGACTCCGGAACAGTCCAAATTATACTATGAGATTAATTTGCATTTAGATTGTGCCTTTCCAATGGCTCTGAAAGATGTTACAAACACAGATTAAGTTCCACACTAGGACTGTAGAAACCTCTATTGCAACATTTTGGGGT
This sequence comes from Haliaeetus leucocephalus, assembly GCF_000737465.1. Lineage (NCBI taxonomy): Eukaryota > Metazoa > Chordata > Aves > Accipitriformes > Accipitridae > Haliaeetus > Haliaeetus leucocephalus. Next base: position 487,055 of record NW_010973443.1, on the reverse strand, counting down.
TGGCAAAATTAGAGATGCCATGACCTGCAAGCTCTTCCTTCTAAGCCAAGATGCCCTGCAACTCAAGTGGTAGAAATTCTGTCCCTTCTAAAACAAAAGTAATTATTGCTGATTAAAATGAATTGGGTTTTGCATTATGTTGCTCTGGTGGACATTTTGTTGAAAAGTTGACATCACTTTTGTTGCCAGCAAATATAAATCTACCATAACTGACTATGAGGCTTTTCTGTGTTTGTAGTTTAACTTGAAGAGATGATATTTAAGTGATAACTTATGGCTAGTATTTTTCCACATTGGTATTTACTTTATCACTAAACCAGTGTCAAGGCACTTCCTATAGTAATAATCCAATATTTTCTGTAGTACTTTTTTTTTTAATATAGTGTGTGCAATGCAATACATTGCTATGATAAACCGTTACGACTGTGGTCTCTTTTGGGAAACTCCATTTGTCAAGCTGTAAAAAGGAGATGCAGAACAAGTTATTTGACAATTAATGGAGCAGCTGGGATTAAAAAAAAGGCAAAAAAAAAGCTATAGAAACACTTAAGAAAACTGGTTTAATCATACTCCTGTCTTAACTGAAAGTGGAAGTATATAATATCTGGAGAGTCTGTATACAATTCCTAAGAGCATCTGTAACTTCATATGTGTATTAGGCCTAAGTCAGGCTTGGTATTTTCCCAATGCCTGCTCGACATGGCCTAAGCCATGTGAAATGCTGTCAGCCAAATGTGAGAGCTGGAAAGATAGTGGGTGAAAAATATGGTTGGAAGGGCTTGGTTGCTGCTTGATTATATCCTATTTTAATTTCTTCTCAGCCTTTCCACTCCCCCTGTTTCAGTAACTCCTTCAGGGATACCTTGTGTGGTCCTGTTTCCTCCATGCGATTGTTTGGAAAAGGACTTTTACTTGTACCTGACCAGAATCACCAAGCAGAGAGCTGAAAATGTGCCATGTCCCTGCACTGACCAACAATGCAACAGGTCTGGGTCACATGCAGGGACCCATGAGTGTTAAAAAAGCCCTGCCACACAAATGTTAGTGAAAACCAGTTCTTTAGCATAAATACTGTTACACTGGGTCAGTGGAAAGATTTAGTGAAGACTAGTGTCCTCTCCCTGATGATGGCCAGTGTGAGGTGCCCAGGGAAGAACATACTGGTAAGAGGGTTAACAAGCAGCACTGCCCTGTATTTATTTTCACAGCTTCTGGCAATCTGTCGCTGAAGTCCTTCTTGGGCTGGAGGCTCCTTTATCGTTGTGCTAAAGCATTTTTTTTGTGGACTTCTCTGCATGTTGGTCCGATTGCTCTTGGGACCCTTTTGCTTTTAGTCCCCATAATACTTCATGGCAAAGAGTTCCACAATTCTGTCATCTGCTGTGTGAACAGGGACTTCAGCAGCTTGTGTTAAATCTGTTGCTTGATGGTGTCATGCGGAGTTTAACATTTCTCTGTTCACATTCTTCATGCCCTTCAGAAATTGCAGATCCTTCATATCTGTCACTTACTGTCTCTTTTTCTAGGCTGAAGAGACCTGGCTTGCTTCATTTTTTTACCTCATGGAGAAATTATTCTATACTTCCTCCTATTCTCTTGCTTTTTTTTCTGTACCTTTTCTGTTCTAATATATCTCCTTTCAGTGACCAGTTCTGTCAGCATCAATCAAGGCACAGATCCACCACAAGTTTATACTGTTAGAAACACATCAATAGTGATATTTTATATCTCTAATTTCTCTGTTCTTTTCCTATAAGTTTGGTAGCTTCTAATAAGTTAATATCCTTAAAAGTTTACTTTTGTTACATATTCCTGGTGTCTTTCCTAGATCTTTCTTGAATGATAATTAGCATAGAGCCTGTGATTCTGCCTGTATAGTTAAGGTTATTCTTACTGACATATGTTACTTCATGTTTAATGGTGTGGACTACTATCTGACACCTTATTGTTCAGTCATGCAGTGATCTTTCTGTAAGTATCTGCAGTACATTTTCATTTATATGATGCTGAGGAATTTTATTTTAAGAATAACATTTACTCACTATTCAGCCTCTGCTATAGATCTGTTGTGGATAGGTTGAGAAGCAGAGATCACAGAGCAGATCCTTCTTCTTTGAAAGCAGCTGTTCATTTCAGCTTTTCTTTCTTTTAAAAAAAGTTACTTATTAGATTCTCTCAGGAGTTAATATGTTTTTCCTTTTTCCTTGACAACTTAGCTTCTTTATGTGTCTTAATCTATTAAAGGCTTTTTGTGAATTCAAATACAATATATCAAATGAATTATCCTATTTACATGTTTGTTGGTGTCTCCAAAGAACTGCAATGCATCTAGGAGGTATGACAGCCCTCTAAAAACTACTTGTTTCTTCTCTGTTATGAGGTATTTATGGGTATATCTAAAATTCCAACCAATCTGCCTGATGTAGAAACCTAACTAATGGTCTACAGCATCCTGTATGTCCTTGCTCCTGAGACCTGTTTAAGTTTTGTCATCTATGCAGCCTTCCATTTTTTTTGGGCTGGGAGCCCTTTGAAGCCATTGCAGTGATGAATCACATACTTAGGATTTTGTATATTAGTTCCTCTAGGGCTGCTGAGTGAATGGCATCTGGTCTTAGAGGTTTGCTACTGTTTTATTGACCTACTCTAATCCCCTGCCAGTGGCACTTCTGTTGGAGATTTCAAACTTGCTTCACACATGAAACCTCTCTGAGCTTTTTCCCTTATAAACACCAACTCAGATAATTCATTTAGCTTTTCTGATACAGCCTTGAACTCTCTTTTACACCTCTGTCATGTATTAGTCACACAAACTTTGACAAAGCTCTTGCTGCTTCTGCGTTTGCAAGACTTTTGTAATTAATTGGGATGCCTGTCGCAAGTTATTCTTCAAAATGTTTTCTGATTTATTATGTTTTTGCATTTAACACACAAACTTTTGTACCCTTTTTATTTGCTTCACTTGGACATGACCTCCACTTCTGAATAATGTCTTTCTACTTGTAAGAGCCTCCTTTAGTCTGACATTTAACAATGCTAGATTTTTTTTTTGGTCCTGTTTGAAACTTTTAAAGAGGTGGTACACATTTACTCTGAAACACTAGTAAAATATTTTCAGTCTCCTAGCTGACTTCAGGTGCTTTACCCTTTTAGCAACTTATCTTGTTTTCCTTTTACTTACCGCTCCCACTTCTATGTAGTTTCTTAAGTAATACTGAAGTAGGTTTTTTCTTCCCCCTTATTGCTACAAGGTTCTTGAATTTGTTTGTTATCATTAGCAATCACGGAGGACCTTTGCAATAAACTTTGAACTGAGTCCTGTGGAGTGCTTGGAACTAGGTCAAGAAATGCTTCTCCTTCTGTCAGGTCTCTCACTGGTTACTCCATGAGGCAGTCATTTATACCATGTAAAAAATAAACCAATTAGCTTTTTGCTTCACAACCCACTGTGCCACTTCTTTGGTTTGCATGGGAGTAGCTAAAATCTCCCATGGTTATTGCCCAGTGTTTGCCCTCATGGCTTTTGTAATCAGCCTTAAAATGTCTCAGGCACCTTTTAATCCAGGTGGACCCTGTGGCTGAGACATCTGCTTTTTCATTTGCCTATACACTCATTCCAAATTTACAATATTTCATTCTTCCATCAGTGTGACTGCATTGGTCACATCTGGGTGATTTCTGTTCAGATCCCACTGATGTTTTTTTTTCCTTCTGTCAAAATTTGGAGGTGATTTGGAAGTGATTTTAGTCCAGGTCTGGCTGTCTAATTTCATACACTAAGTTTAAATGAGTCTTTATTTACTTAGACTGTTTTTCATGGTTTCCTCCCTGGATTTCATTGCTTTTATCCCATACCTTCTTGTGGTGAGCTTTGGCAGAAGGATGTTATAATGGTCCTGAACTATTATGGGAATTGCATACCTTAGGGAGACCTAGTTAACCAGATGAGGATCTGCAGCTAGCTGGAGAAGGGAAGAAGGGAGAGATACTGCTTGGAGGGAAGAAAAGGGGAGGAAGTTTAGCAGCTCCCCTCCCACCTTCTCCAATCATCCATTGAGGATGAGGTGAATTCCCAGGCCTCAGAGCATAAGAGGTCTGTAAAAATTACAAGAGAAAAAGGGACTGGGAATGGTCTGCCTTGAAAAGAATTGCTTACTTAATGGTTTGATGTGGTTTTAATCCCATACCCTAAAAGGAAAAGGGGCTCCAGGGACTGGTTTGCCTATGTGTTTAGGGAGTGAGAAAATATGAATGCCTCAGTGGGGAGAGCAGCCATGAGAGGGCACAGCAGCCCAGGAAAAACACTTATAATAACCTATTCCTAAAAAAGTATTCTGTTTTTTTTTGTTGTTTTTTTTTTGTAGGATCAAATGGGGCAATTGTTTCTGACTCAAAGCTTCTCAGATTTTTTTTTTGATGGCATGTTTTATCTTTTTGGAGTATTCACTGAAATGAGCAGGTCCACCAGGCTATGTCGAGTTCTGGTGGGCTCCTGGGTTGCTTCTTGCCAGCTTGACCTCCTGGCTTCCTCATCAGCCACCTGGCTGATGACAGGAAACCGAAGAGCTCCAGAGAATCCAGAGCTTCAGTTTCCAGGGATGAGCAGCTTCTGCATCTTAATGATGAAATTGCTCCCATATACCTGCTTCTCCTTGGTCTGCTGTGGATGATCTTGGGTTTCCCAAGGTGCATGACTCCTTAACCCACCTCTGGTAGCTCAAGAAATCTTGGAGGGCTTTGGAAAACTGACATGGGATTCCCCTTCCCCAGGGGCCTTCAACATTTCATTCTCCTGTTCCATTGTCAAGCCAAAACTCCAACATCACTTTTTAATTTCCCACTGAATAGAGATCTTGGGGTCCAGCACCCCTCATAGCCAGTTCTGCTAAGGATTCAACAGCAAAACATTCTGGCTGGCATATTTGAGGTTTGGAAAGCTTCTAGGATGTAGGGAGAAGCATTGCATCTGAAATCAGTACAATATAGGCCTGCCAACTGCTTATGTGTGCTGCTGCTGCTGTGGTCATTATGGCAGGACACTGATACAGCCTGAACTGGGAAAGGCTGAGGGCTCTGAGTACTGCTTGTTTCCCGCTGTTCATTTGCACTGATAAACTGGAGAGAAAGATCTGCCCATTTCTGGGGAATATTACACATCACTAAAGAAAAAGAGGTTTCTTTCCTAACACATCACTAAAAAGAAAAAGAGAGGTTTCCTTCCTATTATCTTCTAATCTGCACACAAATGTATAGCCATCTGCCTTGAGCAGCATCCCCCCCACCCCAGTGCATACACAAGCTGCAGAATCAGAGCAGTCGCAATGAGAATGTTTTATTCCACGGTCTCACAAGGTTATCCTGTGATTACAAAGCATATTAATTGTGTTTTAAAAATTGTTATAAAGTGGACTTTTAAGGGCATGGGGGTTTTCCTAAGTCACCAGCCTAGCTTAAAATGTCATTAGAAGTCAGTGCTAATATCTGTTCATGGCAGTGGATACAGTAACAATCTTTCCTCTGTTGGCTGCTTCTTAGCTGAAATGTGCTGATACAGGAAAAAGATTGACACGAAGAAAAAGCTCTCTTGAATATGCAAAATTTCATTCTATTTTGTGTTCATGTTTTCTTTTTTCCTTTTCTTTCGTAGTCAGGTAAATGTGGTATGGGAATGCATATGGAAAAACACCTGTCCTAAAGAGGCACAATCAATTTGAATTGATGCTTCAGCCAGTGACTGCACAATAATTTGTCTGTGTTAGAAATAACCCCTGAAGTTCTTATGATTGGAAAAGTTTGGGGAAGAAACTGAAGTTTGTTCTTTTAGGCAGTTTACAACCTTGTATTTATTTGACAACACTATGTAGTTGCTCTTTCTTCAGTTAAATCAGATGCTTTCTCCATCTGTTGTGAATATGGGCCTTCCATACATGAAAAAAGAAATGAGTAAGTGTGTATGAGGCTACACTATATATATATATGTATATATAGTGTAAAAACAAAACAAACAAAAAAAAGCCATCCCTGCCAACTTTTGTAGTTTTAGGAGTGGGCAGAATTCTTGAGACCAAGCTTCAGCTGTGGTTTGTAACTGAGCTTGATTGAACACAACTTGATTTTGTGTATTATCTCCAAAATCTGCCACTCTGACAGGAAGCGTGAATGGACTGAGAAAACTGGTGTTTGCAAAAAGTGCATTTAATGCACAGAGTTTTTTCATCCTTTAATTTTCCTTCCTACTTTTCTCTAATTGTGCAAGTCCATAATTCCCAATGATAATGATAAACTCATAGAAGGGGTTACACTGTGGGTAGAATAACACTTCCCACTATTTTGGAATTTGAGCTATTTCTATGAGAAATAATATATTAAAATCAAGGTGTGTGTGATAGTTTTACAGTGTCTTGGATCTATTTTCCCTTTGATATTAGCTGAGCTTTGAGAGGGTTAACAAAAACTTGAAATAAATGTTTATTTTAAAGGTGCTTTTGGTTCCCATGGGGCTTTTTTGGGGTGTGTGTCAGATGCTTTCGGTACTTTTAAAATAAAACACGTTGGTTTTGAGCAGTGGAGAGTTCATTTTGGAGATATTAAAAGTGATGGTCAGGCAGGAACAATTGTGGGTGTTAAAGGTGTTTTTAAAATTATAACCATAAGAATAGTGATTTCCTATTAAAAAAAATTCCATTTATCACAATATGTTTTTAAAGGAATACTTGAATCATTTTTTGTTAGCATATCCCTTCATGAAGGACCATATCTTCTGTTTCAGCACCATGCCAAAAGCAAGTTTTACACTTTCATGGCATATGCTACTTCCTAACATTGGTCTGACATGTTCTTCCCTCCTTAATTCTGTTTGTGATAAACTTGTCTTTTAAAATAAGCTCTTCAACTCTCAAAACTATGAAGTGACACTTCTGCAGTTCACCGTGTTCATGGACAGCCAGGCCCCTGGGGTCAGTAGTGCAAGCACTGGCAGACCCTGACTCACCCTTCTGAACTGAATGGAGATGTTCCAGTGGTCAGTAATAATTGGTTTTAATTTTTTTTAAAGCTATTAGGAAGGTTAATATAGGTGAACAGTATGCAGGAATTTTTTTTAATGTGTTCTACCCTTTCTGTTCCCCACTTTTTTCTGAAAGTTGTCAACACTTTTTTTTTGTTCTTTAAAAATGTGTTTGCTATTATAAATTAATCATGGAAAAATGTACATGAAAAATTCTTTAGAGAATACGTAAAATATGAAAACCAAGACACTTTTATTCTGCTGTGAGCTGAACGTACACTTTCCTTCTGTGATCATCCTCATTTCACTCATGAAACTATTGGCTTGAAAAATTGCTATTACAAACCTGAGTTTAATTTTCTGGGTCCACTCCATTTTCCTGCTGTTTCACTCAAAGTACGTGTATAAAATGAGCTCAGGAAGTATAGGAATGCCACTGAGGAGAACCAACTGGATTAATATTTGAATTTGTTATTGAAAATGTTAGCCTACTTCAAGTGGTGAGTGATGCTGTGTGGGTAAGATGACTATTGACATCTTTCTCTGGTAACGCTCCCTTCCTGCCCTCTATTTGTTTTTCTGGTTGAGAAGAGAAATAATGAGTTTCAGAGGGGAAATCAGTCTGCCTGGGTCTGAGAGATTACCTTAATGCTATGAAGAATGGCAGTACCAGACTGGACCTAAGCTCCATCTTGCCCAGTGCTGTCTCTATCAGTGATCATATGTAGGCACACTAGGACAAGTAGGCACTGTGCAAATATCTTATCTCCGCTTCCCCCCACCCCCCCAATCCAATCCCAGCCTCTATTTTCAGCTTGGGGACCTACTGATCCTGTCATGGTTTGTCTGTTCAGTAGCTCTGTATGGATCTTTTTGGTACCTTCTTCCCATCAACTTGTACAAACTTCTTGCATTTGCAATGTCCTTTGACAAGGACAGGCTTACCATAGTTGCATGGTAAGCATGGAAATGATGGAAAAGCCATCTCCTGTCTATTTTGAACTTGGTTTCTACTAGCTTCATCTGAGTGCATGTGTTGCTTGTGGCTGTGCAGATAGTGGACTCTTGACCGCCCTTCACTCTCTCCATGCTTTTTGTGACTTTGCAGGCCTTGGCTGTAGGTGCTCTAAGTTCTCCCTCTTCCAGAGTGAAGAGGCTCAGACTCCTCACTTGTTCATCGTAGGAAAGCCCTTCCAGACCTCTCATCAGCCTCCTTGCACCTCTGAACCTTTTGCAATTTAAATGCTATTCTCCTACTCTCCAAAAGGACTGCAAGAAATTTGAATGGTAAGTGTCAACCAAGGATTGATACAACAGCACCGAAAAGATTTTGCTTTGTTCTCTCTTCTGATTATTCCTGACGTTGTCACTTCACTTTTATGGAACCATTTATCATGACACCAAGGTCTTGCTCCAGAATGCTAACTGTTATTTCAGAAACCACTGCTGACTATGCAGATCTAGGATTGTCTTTCCCCACATGCATCACTTTACAGTTATACACAATGAATTTCAGTTGCTGTTTTATTGCCCAGTCATTCAGTCTCGTTAGACCCTTCTGTAGTTCTTCACAGTCTGCTTATGTTCCTATTCTGCATAACTTAGTGTCATCAGCAGTCTCTACCTCATGCCTCATTGCTTTTTCTAACAATGTCTGTGTATATTAGCTCATTTCTCAGCACCAGTGCCAGTAAAACTGGACTGGTGACCTCCCTCTGTTGTGAGAACTGACCACTTACTCATAGCCCGTTTCCTATCTATTAATTAATTTATTCATGCAACGACTCCCCTTGTCCTATAGTCACTTAGCTTCCTGTTACCCCCAGCCAAGAGACCATAGAAATCTTGGTCTGTAGCTTCCTTTCCGTGAACCTACATGTCACCTCCCGAGTGTCCATCTGTCGCCGGTGTCACCGATGCCCAGGCAGATCACCGCCACACACCCTTTCCCCAGGCTTCCTCAGACCCCGCTCAGGTTTCCGGTGAAATCCACCACCTTTCTTCTTGTAAGACAAGCTCCCCTGCAGTCCTCTTCAGGGTCATGCACCCTGTTGTTTATTTGCCTGATGATTGAATCTTCCACTGCTACAACCTGCTTCTTCCTATCTGGTCTTTGATCTTCGCCTCGCTTTAACTTCCTTTGAAGAAATCTGTCCTTGGACTTAAGAATGTAGCTTCCAGGAATTTTCTGTCTGGTGAAGCTTTGTTTTGAAGTGGGAGAGGAAGGCCTCTTCTTTTGCTTCCTCTAGAGTTCCTTCCCAAGAGCCGGGTGCTGCTTCTGAGCACGCATCGAGCTGTTGCCGCGAGGGCTGGCAGCGGGCAAACTGAGATATGCTGCTTTGCAGGCATATGTTGATGAGAGGGATTAAGACCTACATAGAATATTTTTATAAAACTGTAAGATAAAAGGAGAAACTGATCTCCAGACTTGGGTATTTCATGCTTTCACATAGTTCTTCTGGACTCAGTTTCACTGTCTAGAAAGAAAATCTGCCCATATTTTGTATAGGAGACTTTCAGAGGTTGTGGTACTCCGTTTGTACCCACAGCCTGCTAATTTTCACCCAGCTTTAGCAACAGTTCCAGTCTGTATACATCAATGTTTGTGGCCTTTGAAACATAAAGGACTGTGATATATCTTGTCATTTCAGAAGAAACCTACCTGCTTCCAGGTATAAAAAGAATGAGCAGCTTACAAATGGGATCTTTTCTTTCCTTCCCTTTTTGCACTAAATTTCCAAGGAGAACCTGATGGCATTGCTTCATAGGGGTTGGCTGAAATACATGTTGCAAACAACTCTTGTTGAGTCTCAGCTGAGTTACGCAGATTTTTTTAGAGCAGTGAAGAACAAATTGATTATTAAAATAGTACCTGGAAAAGCTTTCTTTTTCTTTTCTTTTTTTTTTTCCCCTAGAGGAAATCCATCACTTCTGTGTTTGTGTGTCAGATTGATGTATATTACTGAGCAAATATATGAAAGCCTAAGAGATGCCAGCAAATAGCTGGTGGCTTTACACTACCTGGTCTGAACTGCTGCTGATATGCAGCAGTGGTGATTTACAGCTTAGTTTGGATCTCTGGTGTAATCTTTCTATGAAATGAAAACTAGAAGTCAAGTAAAAAAATATTGAGGAGATGTCTTTAATATGATGATTAAATTATTCAGCAGGTGAGTGTAAGATTTGCAGTGCAGTATCTCTGAAATGATAAATCAGTGAATGCTCTCTGATGCCCTGTGGGGGAGGTGGGGAAGAAGGAGGGCAGCCAGGCAATTTGAAATGAAGCACCCATGCATGCTTCGTTGTCAGCAAAGATACTTGGAGAGTTAAATATCTGAGATGGAGTTCAACTGTAGTTGGCTTCACAGGAAGCAACTGCGCTTCTTATGAAGGCTGAAATAAAATCTAAACCATACCCAGACGCAGCTCTGAGCACTGAGAGGATGGCCTCCAGGACCTTTTTCCCTAGTGTGCTGATGAGTGGCTGTGACTGTCAATGCCGTTCGTGGCTTGGGGAGCGACTATCAGTAGCTGCCTACTCTCTTTGGAGCACACTGTAGGAGCCCTAGGGTCCTGCAGCCTGGCAAATTTAGTGTTTTGTTTGTGGGGGGGGTTTGTTTGTTTGTTTGGGTTTTTTTCTCCTTGGTTGCAGGGCTGGCTTTGAAAGACAGTTTCTTTTGTGCAGGGTCTGGTTGAAGACCCTAACCTACTCAGCTGTGCTCGGGGTTGTACAGGTGGGAAGAAGCAGGGAAGGGCAAGCAAGGGGAAGAAGCTGCCAGTTGGGTGCCACCCTGAATGGCCTCGTTGTTCTCCAGTTCCCTGGACCTAATTAAGCAACTCCATTTCTACAGGCGATGGCAAAGTCTAATGGCAGCAGAGAGAAGATCACTAACACATGGGGCAGGCCTGTGATGTGGCTTTCTGGAATGAGAGATTGCAGTTGCGAGAGGAGGAGAGAAAGGATGAGAAGGAGTGTGAGGAGCGGAGGGAAGGAGGTCCCTCCGCAGAGAAAGAAGTGGCAGACACAGGAAGGAGTTTTGTTTCCTCCCAGGAATGCTGGGAAGAGCCGGGGAGAGTTTGATTTCAAAGTCCAACAATGCAGCTATGGCATTTGTTTCCAATTCAGCAGGAATGAGCGTATGGTTTGAACAATTCTTTCGAGGTTCCTGGCAGGGGGAATATAACTCATCTCAGCTGGCCGTTTTAGGAGATCAAATGACACAAAAATTTTCACTCAAAGCTTAGGGTATCCTTCTGGCAGCCAGAGACCATGCACATCTTCACAGATTTGCTATTTGCTCTAATGTGGACCAAGAGCTGTGTGCTGTGTAGAAAACTGCTTGCTTACAAAACAATCTTATTATTGCCAGATGTTGGCTCCCTGCCCGCTTTTACATAATTCAGGCTTTTCTTTGCTCAAGATGTTACAATTTAAAGGTGCTTTAGAAGTTTAATTTAAAAGCCTTGATAATACTTTTTTCCTTATTCTTTTTTCCCCTTGCTTGGAGTGGCTCTTCTGTCAGCACATGCTGCAATCCGGTGTATGTGGTATACGTTAACATGTTCAACCAAGAACACCAAAACTCCTTCTTAGCTCTGCCTCTGGGTTGATTCAAACAAGAATAAAAATATCCATAAGGCCATGCTGTCTGCATCCTGGTGACTCACACATATCAAATACAATGTACATCTTTGTTTCAAATTCCGTCCTACATAGATAATATAGTTTTTGCTTTTTTTACTTTATTTTTTTTTAAATTTGAAACTGTAGGTAACTGATTATTCTAAGTGTCCAAAGACTGATAACAGATGCTTAAGCCAGGCAAGTGATATACCTCTCTAAGCAAACTTCTCCATGTGGCTACTGGTGCTTTGCTTGTAGACTTCATCCTTTACCAACAGACCAAATAACTGTGAAACAAGTGTCATAATAAGCCTATGACATATTCCTTATTGAATCTGGAGTGGGTTACCCAAAGCACCGATGAGTAAAAATTATTTTTACAAGATTAGCCTAGCAGGTTACTGGCTGAGTTAGAAATGGGGTGCTTCAGTTCTGCCTCTGAACTTTTTGCTTTACTTGCTTTAGAGACGGGAGTTGCATGGCTTGCCTAATTGCAGTCTGGACACCTAAAATGTGCAGATCTAGGTGAGGCAGATTCTCAAGGCTCCCTTTATTGCCAGTGAAGAGAGGACAACTTCAAGTGCCAGCTCATCCCATTTGAAGGGAGGCAGGCCAAATGGGAAAACCTTCTCCAGAGGGCTCTGTAGGGTGCTATAGGAGGAACCAAGGCAGCCCACTTACAGCTGAGCTTCTTGGCAGCCCATGCCATGCACATGCTTGACACAGTTGTTTGTGCCTAGCTAATGACTTCAGTTGTCTGTTTACCTGGAGGACAGACCATGGTCCATCATTTCTTTTATTATACAGTGTACTTGTACTTCCTATTCTATAGCCAGGAAGTTCAACAGTGCTTAGAAAATTGTAGCAACTTAAAAGGAAATCAGGCAAAAATCAACACTGTACATCTGAGATTCTCCTCTAGTTCTACACCAACATCAGGATAATACAAGTTTGAAAAGGGTAACTGTAAGCCCATTATTTCACCCTGTCTTTAGAGAAGCAATATTGCAAATGGCAGGATAATCCTACCAGAAGTGCAGTTATGTGAGCTGGTGGTGAAATATTCTCCCCACACTACCCTTCATATTTAGGGTTTTGAATAAGCAATTCTCACTGGGAAATCAGTTCAGTGTATTTTACCATGCAAGTTCACAATTTTCCAGTGACATCTAAAACACTTTAAAAAAAAAAACAAAAAAACCCCAAACAAAACCAAACCCCCTCTTATGCTTAGAATAAACACCATTGTAAGTAATAGAATAAACAAATGATGGAAATAGTTGTAAGAAAAAATAAGTGATAATAAGAAGCTATTGAAGCTATTGTCATTTGGGGACTGAGAGCTAGATTATATTTTACTTATTTAGTGTATTTTTTTTTCTTTGATTTTACTCAATGGATAGGATTTATTTCACAAAACAGTGGCCTGAAAACATCACAGTGATTAGAGCAATGTGAGTGATATGAGCATCTTGGACAAATAGCTGAAATATATAGAAAAATCTGCTATTTTTTTCTTTGAGATGGTTGTGAGCTAAGAGAATCTGTTTACCCAAAATGGGACTTTTGTTCTGTGCTGTCCTATTGCTGTGCACATTATAAGGGTCTCTGAAGGCCACAGTTTGTGGCTAGCAGTAAGGACTACACACTTAACTCACTTCTGAGCATTTTTTTTAATTGTATGTGAAAGAATAATTTTTATCTCTGTTGGAGTCTCATCTGTAACATAAGAGTTTAAAACGTTTCTCCTGATTCTGAGTCTGAATTCCTCGGCCAATATTAATTATGCAGTGTGCTGGGACTTGTATGATCAGATGCTGCCCTTTATTTGCCAGTGGGGGTAAAGACTCACTGTGTTTATGCTTCCTGGAGGAGCTAGCTGGTAACAAGATCTGGTTGAAATTAGGCATTTTTATCTTCTTAGATACATTAATATTTGGAAATCCATTTTGGTTTGACTTAAAATGAAAACACATTGTTTTAAGATTTCATGCAAAACAAATTGCTTCAGAAAGTTATATATAAATAAGCGATCATTTGTTTTGAAACACAGGCATTTCAAAACAGATTAAACATAGACCGTTTTGAGAGTTTCTTTTGCTATTTTTTCCATTATAAAAAGAAGATTTGTTTGAGGTGTCATGACATAGCGTATGAATAATATAAAAACCCCTTCCAAAACAAAATTCCCTTAAAATCAGGGAATTTTCTGAAATAAAAAAGTCATAATGTTTCTCTTTTAGAAGTGTTCTCACTGGAATCAATGCAGTTTTCAAAATGCCTCGCTTCAACTTCAAAGCAAACATTTTGAAAACATTTGGGTGAATGCAGTTGGCAAGAGCTTGTTTTCTGGGATAGATACCGCTTAGAAATACAAGAGGCAAACACAGCCTTATTGACCAACTGCTCTCTGCTACTGAAGAGCTATTGAATGAAACGTTTTTTTTTTTTCTTTCCATAAACTTTGTTGTTTTCGACAGAGAAGTAGAGACATGTTGCAGCAGGCACTCATTTGGCTGTGGCACTGAAAACATAAAAACAGCAGAACGAAGTCTGCCAGTCTTTTTTTTTTCCTCTGGGCTCTCTCTCTGTTCCCCAAATCTAGCTGGGTGTACCGTTTGTGTGAGGGTGTGCGTGTGCCCACATGCACATGGAGGGACTTGCACCTCCCTGGCGTTATCTGGAGTGTGCATTTCCCACCAGCTGGTGCTCATGGCAGGATCTCAGCCATGCTGGTAAATCCTTGTGTGGATATGTAATTGGGGAGAGGGACACAGTACCATTTAGGATGGGCTGGGGACTATCTGGCTTTGAGCTTTAAACATGTCATTTCTAGCCCGTGATACTACAATTCAGTCCATGTGTTGCTACAGGAGGACACATATGCAATGTTCTCTCATAAATGATGGGCATCGGTTATTATCTGATGGAGAAACTGTGCAGAAAAACCAGCCCTTATTTTAATAATATCTTCTTTTTTTCATCCACTTTCAAGACTGTTTAATAGTCCATGACATTGCTTTCCAGAAGTATAGAGTAGCAGATCGAAGGAGGAGGGAAGGGAACAAATAGTTCTGGGTTTTCTTATTGAGAAGCCATTTTACTAGAGCAGATCCTTTAGTTTTACTGCATGCCCAGTCATAACATGGCCATAATAACGATTAGCAATTTCTAGTGTATTTGTAAGATTATGCTAATACTGTTGGGATTATTTGATGAAAGGATCTTTAGAAACGCAAAGTGTCATCATACAGAAAAACAATCAGTTAAAATTGCTTGAACTTGCTTTATTTTATCATTAAACAATATACTGAAACATAAGCCCCTGTTTAAATGATCATTTTAAACAGCATTTCTGAGAAAGCCTTTAGGTTTGGAGTTTTCCAAAATGATCAGCACTTTCCTGCTGCTGGAGCCAAAGGTGAATCTCTCATGAGTAAGGCACATGCTAGTGATTTTTCAACATCCCACTCCAAATACTTGCTCAAACTCTTCCCAAACCACAACAGAGCTGAAAAAAAGAAATTGCAGAATTTGTTGAGGAGAAAGGCTTAACCAGCTTTCGCACCCTAAAATCTACTAGAGTGTTTCTGGTTCCTGAAGATGAGAACAGAAGATGTGAATGATGTCACTGTGAGCTATTTTTAGTGTATGTTGGTCCCTATGATACAGGGCAAAAGCATTGCAAGCTCTGTCAGCAGCATCTTTTTACAAGAAAGAAGTGGAGTTTTTTCTTCGGTGCCTCTGAGTAGCAAACTGCCTGTGTGACACACAAATAATGCAATGGATCTGAAAGCAAAGCATATAATTACACTGGGCATGGCTGGGCCAATTCCTTCCGCA
The DNA here is from genome assembly GCF_000737465.1 of Haliaeetus leucocephalus. Classification (NCBI taxonomy): domain Eukaryota; kingdom Metazoa; phylum Chordata; class Aves; order Accipitriformes; family Accipitridae; genus Haliaeetus; species Haliaeetus leucocephalus. The sequence continues at coordinate 471,582 of NW_010973443.1, read as the reverse complement.
TTGGGAAACTGTGTGGCTGGGTGCTGGATCATTGGATAACACAGGCGCTCTCAGAGCACTCTGCATAGATAACTGTTTCTTTACTATTTGTAGCTTAACAAAGGAGCAAAAGCCCCTCAGCTGACAGGTAAAATGAGCAATGATGAATCTTAGTAGTAGTGAATCTCCTATGCCTTATCTTTTTCTACTCTCTTTGGAGATGGCAATGTCTTTTTACAAGTAGAGTTTTCTCCTAAAATAGACAGATCTCCTGTGAATCTTGGAAGAAATTATAGGGATCTTGGTGCAGGGTATAAAGAGGTATCACAGCTTCAGAGATTACAAATGAGAAATTGGTAGTGGGATTGGTCTGCCTAAAAGCAAGTGTTTACCTTTTGGACATCTACAGCAGAAACTAGTCATCCCTGCTCCTTTAGCATCACTTCTAGAAATAGGCACTTTCTAGAGCACAGCCCACGTTTTTTTTTTTTTTTTTTTTTAGATGTCCCTCTTAGGGTGAGATGACTCATAAGACAACTGCCTACACAGGGGCTGACGAATCCCACCCTTTCCACTGCTGACTCCAACACATATTGCAAACACTCAGAAGTTATGTGTGCTGCCTCCCTCTTAGCAACGTGCAAGCTCTCCCTTGCAGAGCTGCTTGCAGAGAGAAGTCGGGGACAGTGCATCCTCTTGGTTTGTTCTCCAGCCACTTGCTGTTGGATGTCCCTCCCACTCTTCCATACCCTGATACCTCAGGGACCTCCAGACCATCCAGAAAATAGGCAGAATAGACAGAAAACATATCAGTTGATGAAGACAGTTTAATGTGAGCAGAAGGAAAAGTTGCCTGAGGCTGAGCAACCCTGCCCACCAAAGTATGTCCTAGCCTGCTGATGGTGTTCAGAGCTGATCTGCTTCAGTGCAGCTCTGGGGCAGGCTGGCAGGGCTGTTTGCCCCATTCACAGTCCAACATAAATCCTTTCAGGAGGCCTGATTATCTCCCCCTGGGGAAAGCATAAATATGTAAGCAGAAGCTATCAGCGCCTGTGTGTGGGGGTCCCAAAGTAATAAGGAATCATGCGGGTTCAGATGGTGTAACCCTGAATCTGATAACTGCAGAAGGAATATATTCAGTTTCTTTGGATAATATTGGACTATTTTCCTCATTAAAAGTAATGATACAGTGGTTCATTCCTTTTGTTTTCAAACTAAGCTGTAAATTTTGTCTGAGTTGTGTATATGAGAGATGCTATCCTTGTTCAACATTTAAGAGGAGACTGACTTGAGGCAGATATACAGACAACCCCTGGATTACTGTCTTCACTACCAGAACCAGGCTCTGGTGTTGGTAATTGATTTAGCAAACTGACTGAAGCTGAGACAGAAGAGATGAACAAAAAATTCTCAACTCCAGGCTCTTTGAGTAACACCCAGACTAGTAATTTTTTCTCTCTTTCTTTCAGTAGGATTTGGCTTCTTAAAGAGGGATTGCACTGAACAGCTAGCATTGCCTGCTGCTGAGGAGCAAATTATTTTATCACGGAGGCTGCTGGTGAAATGTGACCAAAATGATGCAAAGAAAAAGTTCTCAAATTTAAGGGCTGGAGGAACTTTCTTAATCATGTAGCAAGGCATTCTCTGTAAGAGAAGCGGTAAGTAAAAGCTTGCATCAAGACCAGTAATTTCAGTTTGATCTTTTCTTCACCTTCCCAGGAGACTTTCAGTCTCCTATGACTTTCTGGGATGGCATGCCCAGACCTCATCCAGACAAGGAGTCAGGACTCAGCAAGGGTGCACACTAGGATCTGAGAGTGGGAAGTACTCTTGGATCTCACAGTCTAGGCGTAGCTTCAGGGAAGATTTCCTTTCCCCTTGTTTTTGTTGTTGTTTTTTTTTGCTCCCCCCCCCCCCCGCCCCCCGGCATCTTCTCCTTTTTTGCATCTTGTGAACTCTGAATTGAATTGCTACAACTTACTTATGTGAGCAGTTCTGCTTGGTGTAAGTGACCAGTGGGGGGGAATGTGGTGTGTTGATCTCACAATGGTCTTTGAAGGAGAAAACATTTAGAAACCATTCTAATTTCACACTAATTGTATCCAAGTGTAATTTTGCCAGTGTCAGTGGAGCTGCAGCAACAGGCTTCCTCTTGCTAGTGAAAACTCTTATTAAGAAGGTAGCGTTAGATGGAGATGTTTTTGGCTAGGGTGGCATGGAGAAAACTAACAGAAGGCAACAGCTGAACAAGTAGATTACTGAGTTTCTCATCTCCAAGATGGGTGCAGGAAAACTGAAGTTAAAGAACAAGAGGTTTTTTTTTTTTAATTTATTGCAAGAAATTTAACTATACTTAGGATGCAGAAGTGTAAAAATACTCTAGGAAACTCAGCTGGGGCTGGCAAGCTCTTAGATTCAGGTCAAACCATGAGGTCTGGAGGTGTTTCTCTTGTAGCTATGTCTGGGAGAGGTTTGCTTGTGTTCAGGGATCCATTCTCTTTGAAACCAGCACCTTCTCATTCATCCTACTGTACCAGCATTGAAGTAGAAGCTCCTATGATTTGCTAACGTCCAAGCTGCTAAAACACTAGCAGCTTTTTTTCCCAGTGTATGTTTAGTGTGGGCAGATAAAGCCAAGCCACGGCAAGCAGCAAAACTGAGAAGGATTCTTCACTTACATTTTATTTCCTTACTACAATCTGAAGAATAATATAGAACATGCTGGTTTTGTGTGATAAAGAGAAAAACAGTGCAAGGACCTGGCAGCCAAAGTTTTGAAATAGCCATTTATAAACAAAACAAGAGCAACCCCACAACCCAATTTTTGCTGGATGCCATCCACAGTCCTCCGATCAACCTTATAGGTTGTGGACTATGCATCATACATGGTAAAAATATCTAGCTGTGCTTTCCTCACTTGTGTTCCCAGACAGCTGGAGGCTGGATAATAGTATGCCATTAAATATAATAATAACTCCCAGCAGTGCCAGCATAGAGCCATGTGTTCTAAAGAAGAAAAATTAGAGTGCTTAAATGTTTTAAAACATTTATCTTTTGGCTGGAGAAAAAAATGATCCCTTTTAAATAGCACTGACTGTTGTATTCTCCAACCAGAATAAACAGCCAAGATCTTCTGGCACAGGAGTCTGAAAGTAAATTTGATCGTTGGTGTAATAAAATTAACAGGTTAAAAGCTTATTCTGCTATTATTTCTAATAGATTAGTGGCATCTTGAACTATAGATAGCAAAGTGTGGTTAAACAATTAAAACCTCCCATTGATACAGATGCATGGATAGAACTGATGACAGAGGTCCTAGATCTAGAGTTTCTTCTTAAAATCTGTTCTTCCACCTTTTACTTATATTTTTTCACTGAAACATATTTACACTGTGTAAGCAAGGGCAAATGTATGTTATGCATGCAATGGCTGAGGAGAATCAGCCAGTGTCATTGCAGAATGCTTTCCCAAACATATCACAGCTATATCAAAGCATATTTAACAGTCTAAACAACCACATGCTTTAAAAAAGCATATTGGAAAACTGCCACCTTCCTCGTGGATTTTTGTTCTATTGGAAAGGCAGTCAGATTCAATTATAATCCCTTAGATTTTTACTAATTCCAGGAAAACTGAAATTGGTATAAATGCTGTGTTCTTTGGGGGGAAAAAAGATTTCTTGAGCTATAACTATTTCTTACTTAGACTTCAAATCCTAGATAAAAGCAAAAGCTTTCAGAATTGTAGGGTGTCTTGACAGCAGAATGCATTTCTTATAATTAAGATTTCTCTATACAAGGCAACTTTTCACAATTTTCTCTTTTTTCCCTAGCACTGCTCCTCAAGTTAATCCAGTTTGAAAACCTAAGAAATTACATTTTTGTTTGTTGAAATCGCCCCCCCCCGCCCCGATCAGTTTGACCTGCTTTCATTGGAATATCTAAAGCATAAGTCAACAGTGGGGAAATAATAATTAAATCCTCATTTTATCACACATTTTTGGGCTTGAATAACAGGCGTTTCCCATCTGCTACTGCAGAGAAGGGCCAGAAGGGGGGAAGGCAACTGAAGGACTGTGTTGCACTTGGGTTTTCTAGGGTATGAAGGGAATTACTCCTCTGGTTTCTCAGCCTGTGGAGCTACCAGTCAGTCTTTCACTTGGAATGGAGTGTGCTCTCTTGCCAAGTGCGAAAAATGTGCTTTGACGTAGAAAGACCTTCTCTTCTTGTGCCCACAGCCTTGCTTATATCTTCAGCAGTTGGTACAAGAGTCTGGGCTAAAATATCATGAGGTGCAAATGATGGGATTTGTGAGTGGGCATTAGAAGTGCTGTATTTGTTATTTACAAGTTAATAACACTGTTCTTATAAATGAGGTATGGATGGATGACTGGTTGCTTAGTGGAAACATGGTCCAAAAGCCAGGCTTGCAAATGAGACAAAGTTACAAAGAATAGTTCTATTTCTGTGGCTAAAGCAATGTGCTTCTCAGTGAACTCAGTTGCAAAGTACCTCTACGCACAGTATATTTCCACATTTTGTGAACAATTAAAATTCCCCAGTGGTCCAGTTTCTCTCTGCATAGAACAAACACACTCATTGTGTGGTCCACACATAAGCTCAAACTTACCTGAATATGAACCGAAACCTACATTTTTGCTTGGTCTTTGCATGCAGCTAGTATTCTCCTGTCAGTTATCTGAGTGAATATTTTTCAGTTTCATCTTCTATGTAATAATTTTGTATCACGCTATGTAGTATTTGTTCTCCAGAAGGCTTAGTCAAAAGTCTTAGTGAAGTAAGGAAATAGTGGGGAAAAAACCCTCAATAAAACCAAATTCTCTCACTATTTTATTCTTCCTGCACTCATTTATCATTTCTAGAGGTAGGTTCATTGGCAGATTTCTAGAAATCTGCCTTCTTAAAAGCTGTATTGTTCTGTTCATGCCCATGTAATATTTTTCAGAAGCTCTTTAGTATGAGTGAACCAACACACATACAAACATTTTTTTTATTTCTCTTTCAGATAGTTTCTTAGAAGCAATTATCAGACCAACATATTTTCTAGAAAATATGCAAGATATGAATCTGAATTACTTGAGACAACTGTAAGATGCTCATTGGCAAATGATACAATATGCGTATGTGGTATAAACTTCAATAACAGCCGCTCAATATACCCAGATAAAATCAGTAAGATGACTTCTGGTTAGTGATAAACTGATGGTCACCTTCTTGAATTTTTGTATACTGGTGTTTTCATTAGTAGATGGTTTTATTTAATTAGCATTATCAATGGATTGGGCATGAATAATGAAGTTGTATTATTATGGGCAGGATTTAGAAACTTGCAGGCATGGCTTAGACAAGTGACCCAAAAGTTGCATAGGACTTCTGCTGTTTTTTCAAGCACCAGGTTTAAATCTAGATGTTATTTGTAAGAGGGCAAGATTTTTCTTGATGAAAGAAAATGTGATTTTCCAGCTGGGACTGAATATGTTTGCTAACTACTGCATGCCTTCTCCTGGTGAGACAGGCCCAGTTCCAGTGCTATTTCTGTAGACAATAGTCCTATTGCATCTGCCTGTAGGGGCTAAACTTTTCACAGACAAAAATGCCATTCAAACAAATGGTTTTTTGTTTATGGAAATTCAGTGACTTGTGTGCGCAATTATTAGTTCTAGCTATGTATGCAGAGAGAAAAATTTGTACAAGAGAAAAGGCTAGAGTTTAAAAATCGACCATTAGGCTTTATCTATAATAACAGATAAAACTTCACCCTTGTATACTTGGATTGTGTATCTGTGTGTAAGCCACTCCTCTCTATTCCTCCCTGCAAATTTTGGATCCACTGGCCAATTTCAAAACAGTTATGAACCAGATCAAAGCGATTGTCTGGCTAAGGAGATCCTGCTGTGATCATCACTGAGGAAAGAGTCATCAGCACAACCTTACTCCCCCTTTCGGGGTATATCAGTTTGGGGGAATATCTCCTCCAGAGAGAGACTGAAAGAACAGCTCAGTTGAAGGGAAAAACTTGACCTTCACTTGCACCTTTTTAAATGTCAGAAAAGTCACTTGGCGATCCCAAACCAGAGGGAAAAATCAGCTTTTTTGTTCTGGAATTTGTGATATTGCTCATTACTGTGTTGCTCAGCCTGTTGGGTTATTTAGGAATAAGGAAACCCTGGGAGGATGGGATTCACAGAGGAGCAGTTACTCTTCAGCCAAGATGTGGGAGCCCTGGTCAGAGCAGGGATGCTGATGGTTCTTTCCCACCATGACCACAGTCCTCTAAGGTGTCAACATACACAAATAAAAGGAGAGCTGCATTTCCATGTATCAAATGAATTACCCAAGCATGCATATGATTTTTGCTGGAAGTTGTTGTGCTTGTAAGGGAATATAATAATTGATTTTTAACAGACTAGAAATCCTTTTGACATAAGAATTTCTTGTCAGAACTGAAACCCCAAAACATTAAGGGCCGTATCTCCAGCTGGGACCTGCTTTTCTTTGCAGTTAAGTTCTCCAGTTCTTTCTGTCTTTTTTTTTTTTTTTTTTTTTTTCCCCTCAGCACAGGCCCCCAAGCAGGGGAACTGGACTTACCAATGGTGCCTGAACTGCAACATCCATTTACATATTCATATTTTTCTTTTAGGGACACCTATAAGCACACCTTCATTTGTCATGAGAATATTAAAGCAGGCATGTCTCAGTCCAGTTTTTACAGAGTAACTCTGAGTAACCATTGGAAAGGACTGTGACCATGGTTAATATAAGGCACTGACCCTACTGTGTCTTTGTACAGCTAGTATCTTTTTTCCTCACCCTGTCCCTCTGAACCTCTTGGTTGATCAGTGGTGCCATCCAGTGATTTGGGAGTGCTGCACCCAGCCGAGGCTGCTTTGCATGACACTTCTCCTTGCAAAAGTCACTGAAATTACAGTGTGTAGACAGCCATCCAAGCCCCAGGGAGAGCAACACTTACACTTTTTAACATGGGATATTGCTGCTGACCTCTAAGTCTAGGCCATGTACTTCTTCTGTCTCCCATGGGAAGTGGCTGTGAGGCCACGGCTACATAAGACAAGCCCTTTCCACTTCTTGAGCTCCCCAGAGCGGCCGTGCCCCACAGCCAACCCCTCCGAGGTGCTTCCAGCTCTGTTCATCCCTGCAGGGGGACCCACTGTTTTGGTAATAGGGACTAGTGGGAGGTAGTACATCAGACTTCTGCTGTTCTTTTGCTGTCATTTTTTAACTGCAGCTGAGGATGGTCGAGGTGAGGTCATAGCAACAGCCTCCTCTGATGAGAAGTTTCGGGAGAGACAACATGGAGAATAAGCAAATATCAGTCTAAACCTTGCTAGCCATTAGCTGGTGACTGGAGGGGCTAAAAGACCCTAAAGGCTTCTGGAACCATGTTGTGAGGAAAATAATGACTGTGCTATGAAAATAAAGAGAATATTCCAGTGCTTGCACATTTCTGGCAGATTTTCATTCAGATGCAGAAGAAAAACAATTCTGCCTACCCTGAACTTCCTGAAGAAACCTCTGCTTCTTAGCACCTCCTGTGAACTTGCATTGCAAGGAGCCAAAGTGAACTCAGCATAAAAAGATTCAAATATCCCTCCTATCGTGATTAAGTGAGACACCATATCCAAGGGGGGAAATATGTCTCTTGGCCATTTCCCCTAGACTATAAATGCCTTGCATCTCCTCTTTAGCCCTCTGAGTATGTCTTTAGCATTAACACCTATTAATGGTTATGGGGCGTTGGCATAATTTTCAACAGGGTATCAGACCAGAGCAGTGCTAGAAAATCTGCCTTGGAGACCCATGTCTGGGTCAACATAACTCCGGGCTCGTCCGAGTGAATCCTCTGGGGATGGAAGACAAAGTGTCTTTGTTTTATTCTTTATGAAGAAAGCCTTTGGGAAGGTTGAATCCATCCCTTTAGGACTAGCTTTGGCTTGTGAACTCCCCTTACTGATTTTTTCCTCAATTCATGCAAATTAAGCCTAAACCCATGTAGTTTTAAGGCTAGAATTTTTATTCTACAGTTTTTATGAGAACATTATAGTGGATTTGATGTATCTGACTGAATTAATCATTTTCAGATTTAGAGAAGTCTGTTTTGAAAGACCAGGGAAACCGCATGTCCAAAATGATATAGCTGTTATTTAATTGAGGTCTAACTTGTTGCTACAACAATCAGAAGAAACTTGTGTTGCCAAGGTCTTGCTGATATTGGTACTGCACGCTTTTGACAGCATGAAAGGATCAGGGCTGTGAGCCTGAATCATTATTGTGGCAAGAGGGGCATAACTTTCATTAATTGAATTATCTTTTTCCTCATTGATATTCAGGACATTTTAGTAGCTGGGCCATTCCCTCCCTGCTCACACCTGAATACAGAAGCAATAAAACAACAGGTTGAACTTAAAGCACTGCAAAGTCCGAGGGTAAAATTTGCAGGCTGAGAATAGAAGGATAGAACTGATGAGGGTCTAATAAGAAAAGTCTCACTTGCCTTTATGTGATCCATCCATATGCTCAAACACATTTGGATTTTTTTGGGGGGGTTGGCTTGTTGGGGTTTTTTGTTAAAAGATTCAGGAAATAATATTCCTCCATGCAGTTTTATTCATAAGCATCTCCTCATTTGTTGTCTGATTTTCAAACTATGCTGGGCAGATTTTCTTAAAGTCACAGGTTGCCTAGTATTTTCTGATAGGAGGGGTGTAACTCCCACAGATGAGTTTGTAAGTGGGAATGCTCACATCAGTAACTGAGGTGACTCCTTAAAATATCCTTCTTCAAAAAAATATTGCTGACTCCAAATTTGTGCACTGGAATATTTCCCAGAAGTTTAATAATATATGTCCAGAAACATAAAAGAAACAGTGTGTTTGATCGGGTGTTTTCAGACAAGATTTACAATAGTTGCTCTCCGCTGCTTGTGGTGGTCTAATGTTTCACCTGATGGTGTTGCTTTTGGGAAGACAATAAAGCCAAGGCTCTTCATAAAGTGGAGGTTTCCCTTGTAGATTAGTCTAGTGCTTACCCGTGGGCACAGGCTTCAGTTCTGGTACTTCTCAGACTGCTTAAGCCAAAACTTAGAGTAAATGACCCAGAAACTCCTTTCCCTGTAATGTGACTTCCCTGAACTGAGAACCACTCTGGACTCAGCATTGTTGAGACTGTGAAGTCCCCTCCCAAACAATCTCAAAATATCAGACCTCCATAACCATTTCAGGATAGACACTCACATAAATGGCATAATCTGTTTTGATGTTAGAAAAGAAAAACTACCCTTTTCAACAAGAAAAAAAATCACAAGCTCTGTGAACTACAGGAAGCTTCTTGATGTAGGTTATGGCTACTGTTTTGGGCAGAGATCTCAACAATGGAAGTTCTGTCTGTAAAAAAGAAAAAGAATGAAAAAGTAAAGAATCATATCTCTAAAGTATCGTAATTTGTGCAATTGGATGGGCTGTACTGAAGGGGTTGAAGGGAATAATTTAAGTTCAGCTGCTTGCTTTTACTATTTTCCATGAAAACAGTGAAATAAAAAGATAATGGGAAACTCTGCTAGCTGTATATTTACAAAATGTTTGCAGTTAGTGTTGTATCTCCCATGCCTTGATTCTGCAAAATCCTATTTCTAAATTTGTTTAAACCTTAATACCTTAAAATAAGAAGTACTAGTCAATTCAATTATCTGACAAGTAGCACGGATTCCTCCCTTCTCACAGCAAGTTGACTAAAAGTTACTTAGGTCTTAGCAGTCAATGTTACATTTTCTGCTTCCAAGGTTGTTTCTTCACTCCTTGCTTCCTTCTCTTGGAGGTATGTCTAATGCATTTCTCTGTTTGGGTACATCATATAAAATCATACAATTCCTTAATAAGGAATTACTTTCTTGCTATCAAGAGATTGGAATTGACATTAGGGCAACCAGTCATCAAACACCAACCCTTGGCCTTTTGATTTATGGATCCCATAGGTTGTAATCAACTTGTTGCACATGGTAGCACTGGAATGCTGTCCCCTTTTAGAAGTAATAACTTCACCCATGAAAAGTCATTATGTCTATGGCAGCTCAGAGGTAGAAACTGGGAGGTCAAAGATTATTGGAAAGACACCTCCAGAAAAGGTCTCCACTTTTTCTTTCCCTTGAAAATGTTTTTGAAAGCCCATAAAATTGCTTCGCTTTTGCCAAATGACCTGTGAAATAACCATCCACAGCTGTGGTTGTAAGAAAAATTACGTACCACTGCTGGCACTCACATTGATCTGATGAAATCTTTTTAATGTGAAATCATCAAGCCTTTGAAAAGATGAGCTCGTGCATCATGAAAGAGCGTGACACACATTTTGGAGGAACAAAAGATCACTGCCATCAACAGCAGCAACTATTGAAAATAAGGAATATAGATTTCTGGGAATGTATCTGAAATTACAGATGATCTGCTTCAGAGATTACTCTGGCACAGCAACAGAAAGTCATATGCACAATATAGAAACTCTCTTGCTGGAAGAAACTCTGTATAGAAACTCCAGTCCAACTTAGTCTGTGGAGACAACCAAGTTATAGTTCAAATTGTGGCTTGGTAGATTCTGATGTATACTTAGGACTCATTTATACCCCTTTTAATATCAGAAGCTCAAGATGTGAATGAAAGATTTATACAAATAGCAAGGCTGAATTGTGGAGGCTGTTTACTTACTAAACTGTATTGTACCTCTTTCTTGTTTGTTCATTGTGTCAGAACTATGCGAGGAGTTCCCTTGAGAGGAAAGCTGAAATTTTTGATGCTCTTTTATCCTTTTTTCCTTCTCTGTGTTTTTCCATTGTCTTTTTGATCTGTCCTCTTTGCAGCCTTTCCAATTAGCAGTAACGTGTTACAGGCTCCATGGTTGTTTCTTTGATGAAACCAATGCCATCATCTGACACCGATCAGCTACATCAATGATAAAGGTGAATGTCTGATATCTTGTAGTCCAAGGTTCATGTCCAGCTTGAGGACACGAGCAGAAAAATGGAGGAACTTCAGTTGATTTGCTGGCCTTAGCTTATTTTTTGTTTGCCTCAGGAAAGTTACCTTTGTGAACATCTTTTGTTCTTCTAAACTCTTCTAAAGCATGGGCTGTTGGATTCTGCAGTGCATTAAATGTGCCTAGTATGTCACACACAAGCACAGCACATGGTTCTACTTATTAACAGAAGAGAGTGGAAAACAAGCCTTGTGTACAACACCAATGCAGATGGCTACACTCAGGCAAATTCACTGCCAGGCTGTTACCAAGTTAAGTACCTCACAGCCATTTGCTCTTGCACTGCATGCCTGGGACTTGCTGGCAGTGATCAGAAGATGCCTCTTTGATTTCCAGGTTTAAAACTGGAAATTGGTAGCTAATGTTTTCCTGTATCTGGGGCCTCCAACATAAGAAGGACATGGTCCTGTTGGAGTGGGTCCAGAGGAGACCCATGAAGATGATCAGAGGGCTGGAGCACCTCCCCTATGAGGACAGGTTCAGAGAGTTGGGGTTGCTCAGCCTGGAGAAGAGAAGGCTCCACGGACACCTTATAGCAGCCTTCCAGTACCTAAAGAGGGCCTACAGGAAAGATGGGGGGGGACTTTTTACAAGGGCCTGTAGTGATAGGACAAGGGGTAATGGCTTTAACCTGAAAGAAGGTAGATTTAGATTAGATGTAAGGAAGAAGCTCTTCACTGTGAGGGTGGTGAGGCACTGGGACAGGTTGCCCAGAGAGGCTGTGGATGCCCCATCCCTGGAAGTGTTCAAGGCCAGGTTGGATGGGGCTTGCAGCAACCTGGTCTAGTGGAAGGTGTCCCTGCCCATGGCAGGGGGTTGGAATTAGATGATCTTTAAGGTCCCTTCCAACCCAAACCATTCTATGATATGTGTAATTTTTCTGGTAGCTGCCTTTCTTCTGATTTCTTTTTTGCCAGTGCGTTTACCAGCTGGCAGAAAATCTTGCTCACTGTTTGAGAAGTGGCAATGAACGCGTTATAAACTCCCCAAACTTGAACAAAGCTCAGAATGTGCTGAGACAGGAGAGAGACAGAGAAGGCAGAGACACACAAACACTGACCTCTCTTCATGCTGCCTGCCTGTGACTTACAGGATCCCAGCCATGAGCTGGGATTCAAACCAGAGTTTAGAGGTTAATAGGCTAGGAAGGATGACTGGGTCCACTTTTGCCTTCCAGATCATGGGAGGGTAAATTTTCAGAGGTTTTTCTCAGAAACAGAGCACCTTTCTTTTATTTGGATCTCAGGAAAGGCAGAGCTGTGAAGCAGAGTTTGCTTTCCTTTCTGATCCCCAGGGAGCATGTGATAAAGAGCTTAGCCCCATGCATCTCCCTGTCTCCCAAGGGCAGAGAGGAATTGGCAGGTCTCCTCTCCGACCTGCTGCCTCTGAAAAGACAGGACTTCAGGAACTTTCTGCCCTGCCATCCTTGCTCTAGAGAGCGAATCTTGGAGGCCAGCCCCAGGAGCACAGTGCTCTGTGGGACGGTCATGCTATTTCACAGCAGCTTCTCTGGGAATGAAATAAAGCAGTGTTGCAGGTGTCCTTCTGTTGGAGTATCCATGGTAAGCCCCAAACTATTTTGAAGCAAACATACAGAAGGCCTTAGTGATTGCTACAGCATAGTCACACGGAGGTTTTAATGCTTTCTCCATGCTTCCAGTTTGATGACAGTGAGTTTTGGATACATACCAATAATTTCTGGTACTTGCAGGCTGTCTACAAGAGCAAGTTTAAATATCAACTCAGCTGGATTCAGTTGCCTCTGAAGCAGAAATTCTGTGTAGCCCTCACTGGTTGCTGGAGTAAAGTGGTTGTAAGCAAAATCTGGATAAAATTTTTTGAATCTATTTTTCCTTTAACTGAGGCCTTCATTCATTTAAAGACATGTTATCTTGTTGGAAAGATATTGATGGATGCTCTCTCCTGGTACCTGTCTCTTGTTCTTTTTCTCTTACCTCTTAAATTGGTATCATTTCTAGGTGGCTAGTGCTGGGAAGTGCTGAAATACAGGAATACTCCAACCTAAACACATGTGAGTAAATAATGACCACACAATTCTCACATCCAAAAAAGAATCTAAATTAGGTTGTTTGGCACCTAAAAGAGTCCAGGGCTCTCAGTTTCAGGCATCAACATGAAGCTGTTTTACTTCAGCTACTGACCTCCCCTGTGTAGGCCATGGTGGAGCTCTTTGGGAATCATCAAGTTCAGCCAGGACTGAGCCTCTCTCTTTTGCAGAGAAATCTCCATTAGCAGCTTTGAGAGTATGTGCATGCATGTTGTCATGCATCCCTACTGCTGTCATCTGGATCTTGGCCAGGCTGAGCAGGGCAGGATAGAGCCCTTGGTGGTGGTGGTAGCTTAGGAAATCACAAGCTCTCTGAAGGACTGATTCCAGACCTGGAGTCTGGCCCTTCCTCTGGGAGCTTTGGGCCATGCTCAGATCCCCATCATAGCACCTTGCCCTGCGCTGTGTGGATGTAAAAAGCATTGGAGATATTAGCCCTACTCAGGATGGGTTTTGAAATGTGCTTTGTTCATATAAATGTCAATAAGGAAGTAGCCACTGCCATCCTGGTTTCTCAGCGGTTGTGGGTTAAACTGATGGTGATTTGTATTCTCCCTCCCAAGCCAACTCTCTATCACTTCATAAGGTGAGTAATAAAGAGGTAAGTGGAAGATACTTCATGCAGATTGCAATATTTCTCATCAGGTGAATCTGTGCTCTGCACTGGCCCATCTTATTCTGAGAGCTTGTTATTTCATAATATTGCTTAATAAGATACAGACCGGGAGTCTGGCACGTGTCATCTCCCCCACTCCCTTGTTGAGTTTTGAGAGCAGGGCAGTCCCCCTTCTCTAAGGACTCAGCAGGTCATGCTGTGGTAGCCTCACTAAGTAGTGGGGACACTCCCTTGGGAGAAGAGTTCTGGTTCAGGTACTGCTTATGCCTTCACCTACTGGCAGCTGGAAGCAAAATGACAGTTTACTTCTATTTGGAAAGTAAGCACTCAAAGTTGTGTAGAAAATCAAACCGCTCATTGCCATCAAGCAGCACATCTAATTTAATTGAAAATTTGCTGGAGTATTACCAGAAAGACTGGCCAAATTATCAAATTCCTGGTTCGTGGGAAATTCTGACATTTGGTTTTGTTCTGATTTGGAATGAAACCAGTTATTTTGAAATTACCCACAAAAGAGAAGTTTATAAGGAAAAAATAGGAATAGGAAACAATGACGCATGGTATTTCCAAAATAAAATATGCTTCCCAGGACGTGCTTCTTTCCAGCCTCACTGCTGCCTCTTACGGAGCAGCACGTCGAGCCAAGGCTGGGGCTGGGAGCTTACACTTTGGGACTGCCGACTTCAGCCAGGTCTCCCAGCATTACCAGGCTCCCAGTTTGATGGCAGTGCGCCTGCAATCCCTGTGTCCCAAGCAGCCCACCAGGGTAGCTGGTAGGAAGCCAGGCAGTTTTCCAGTGGAAAACTACCTGTGGTTTCATGTTGGTTCATTGAAACAGATACGTTTTAATATGAAACTTTCTGGCTCTGACGAATCAGTGTTTTCCAGTGAAATGACATGTCATCAGAAATCTCATGACCAGCTCTAATTGCCACTTTGATGACCAGAATCTTTATTGACCAGAGTCCCATAACTTCCTGGCAATCACCAAAGAGCTTGAGCAGAAAAAAAAACAAACAAAAAAGGCATATTTCGTTTTGTACTTAATAGCTGAGAAATTTGCTAGGCCATTTCTGGGCAAGTGTGTTATGAAGAAAGTTCCTGCCTTCAGGCAGCAATGCTGGGTACACCCCCCCCCCCCCCCTTTCAACCTTATCGCTGCTGCATTAGCTTACAACCGCCTGAGAAACATGGCGTTCCTACCTCTGAGAAGGCAATGGCCCCATTGCCCAATGAGGGATGTTGTCCAGGTCTAATTAGAAACAGGAACTCACTCACTAGAGCACTGTTTATTCTTGTTCTTACAGCCCAAGATTTCAATAGTCTTTTTTCATTGTTTTTATTGTTATAATAGAGAAGGCTGTTTATTGATTTTTCTACTATGTGAGTGTTGGTATACACAGAGACTTCCCACTCCTAATGAAATGGAGCCTCCTAAAACAATGATAAAAAATAACAACAGCCTCACTCAAGAGTGAAATAATTGTGGCCAGAATCGTACTTCAGTGAAAATGTTCCCCCTTCCGAATGTGCCACCAGAGACTTTCTGTGGTCTGACAGTGGCCCCGCAGTCTCTGTGGTGGGGAGAGGACTTCTCTTCCTAGGCAACAGAGTGCCTGGGCCCTTGCTGGGGCTGCTCCTGGATGGATTCTCCCCTCTGAGAGCCAAATTTCTCTCTTTCTCTAAGCTCAGCTCCACTTTGGGCAGCAGTTGGTGTGGGTAGGTGGGGCAGAGGCAGGCTGGTGGCGGTGGTGGCTGGGTCCCCTTCATGGACTCCTGTGGCTCTGCGGACTGGTGGTGCTGCAGAAGGAACACTGAATGGGAAGGACTACAGAGAGAATTGTATGGGTACAAACCCAGTTTCTGTTTCCAGAAACGTAAAGTTTTTCCTCCTGATTTTTATCGGAGATCTAGAAACATGAATTCACAGAAATTTGGGAGCAACTGATACCTTTTCTTTTTCCCAGATTTTGCTCTTCCAGTTTCCTTGCTTCCTCCCTTGCTTTCCAGATTAAAAACTGACTTCACCCTCAAATCTGAAACAATCCATCTCCAGATCTGACCTCGTTGGATGAAACTTGTGTCTCAGGACAACAGCTCAATCTTTTGCCAGTATGTCTAATGCCACTTTTCTGTTCCAGAAATGTTGGCATCAGCCAAGACTTCTTTCTAAACCTCTTCTTAGGAGTTGCAAATGCTCAGGGCTGAAGACCACTTGCTAGATACAGGTCAGTACTGAAAACAGCTTGCAACCATGTTATTTTCCAAGGAGCTCATCAAGACAAGAACATAAGAAGCAAAATTCCTCTTAGGGTGCCCAGCAGTAGCCTCAGTATTTTGGCAAGGATATGTACAGACCACAGTAGCACAATGTAGCAGTGTGTGAGGGCAGATTTGTTACTGGAATTAGTCTAATCACAGCAGTAAAAATGGTCAAGTCACTCTGCTTTGTAGTCATCCTGCTTCCAGTACCCCAAAAGTCTTTCACATGTCTATAACATAGCTCAGTGTTCAGGGAGGTGTTGCTTCATCTAACCAACTTTTGTGTGGGTATAGGGTGAAGTGACAGTGCAGCTCCATCACTCCTATGCCTCCTCTGGAGTACCTGTTTCCCCAATAGGAAGGCATCTGATTTGTGTTTCTCTCAGAGAGGAGATCCTTTGCTTGCTTTCTCTGTTCTGGCAAGGACTAGACCCAAACTAAATCTCACTGAAGCTAGCTCTTGCTATTTTATCTTGAGGGGACTTTCCAGCAGCAGCTTATAAATCCAGGTTTAGAATTTGCCCAGTCAAATGCCCATTTGGCTAATGTGTAAAAAGGTGTTTTCCTAACACTAACTTGGTGATTATCACATCCACAAAAGCCCTGCTAAACTCCCACTGAGTAGGAACCAGGTACCTGAAGGCCCCTTGCAGATCTGGCCTTTACTGCCATGATTCAGTGGCAAAAAAAGCTCAAGGTCCTATGGAATAAGGTGCAAAGCAATGGTTGTCAACTTGTGTTTAACTTCGAATGTTACTGCAAAACCTGATGAACCAGAAATAACCCTTAAAAAAGGGTTGGTATGGTTTAATTTGAATTGCTTAAGATTGTTTAGGATTATAGTCTCTATCTCCATTTCTGTGGATAAAAGTCCTGACAATAACAAGGTTATTGTTAACTCTACTGGAAAGTATAGTGCCTTCTATGTACATACATGCTGGGATTGGTGTATCTGTGTAATGGCTGACAGTTCTTCTGATTTCTGAAGACTAGAAGGATGGTGTATGTTACATCAGCTGTGTGCAGTCAGTTGGTTGCATTGTCCATCACTGTTTTATTAGTCCAGGCCAAAATGGGCTGAAGAGAACATAAAAACTCCCATGTATGTAAATGAGCTTGAGGTTGGTGTGGTGGGTTGACCCTGGCTGGAGGCCAGGTGCCCACCAAAGCCGCTCTATGACTCCCCTCCTCAGCTGGACAGGGGAGAGAAAATATATAATGAAAGGTTGTCCTGGTTTCAGCTGGGATAGAGTTAACTGTCTTCCTAGTAGCTGATACAGTGCTATGTTTTGAGTTCAGTATGCGAAGAATGTTGATAACACTGATGTTTTCAGTTGTTGCTAAGTAGTGTTTAGACTAAAGTCAAGGATTTTTCAGCTTCTCATGTCCAGCCAGCGAGAAAGCTGGAGGGACACAAGAAATTGGCACAGGACAGAGCCAGGGCACCTGACGCAAACTGGCCAACGGGGTATTCCATACCATGGGATGTCCCATCTAGTATAGGAACTGGGAAGTGGGGGTGGGGAATCGCCACTCGGGGACTGGCTGGGTGTGGGTCGGCGGGTGGTGAGCAATTGCACTGCTCATCATTTGTACATTCCAATCCTTTCATTACTACTGTTGTCATTTTATTAGTGTTATCATCATCATTATTAGTTTCTTCTTTTCTGTTCTATTAAACCGTTCTTATCTCAACCCACGAGTTTTACTTCTTTTTCCCGATTTTCTCCCCCATACCACTGGATGGGGGGGGAGTGAGCAGCTGTGTGGTGTTTAGTTGCTGGCTGGGGTTAAGCCACGACAAAGGTTCATGGGTCGAGATAAGGACAGGGGGAGGTCACTCCGCATTACTGTCATGGGCAAACCAGACTTCACTTCGGGAAAATTAATTTAATTTATTACCAGTTAAATCAGAGTAGGGTAATAAGAAATAAAACCAAACCTTAGATCACCTTCCCCCCAGCCCTCAACCCCACTCCCGGTTCTCTCCACCTCCTCCCCCCGGCGGTGCAGGGAACAGGGGATGGGGGTTGGGGTCAGCTCCCCACACCTGGTCTCTGCCGCTCCTTCCTCCTCAGGGGGTGGAGGACTCTGCACTCGTTCCCTGCTCCACCGGGGGATCCCTCCCACGGGAGACAGTCCTCCACGAACCTCTCCAATGTGAGTCCTTTCCGTGGGCTGCAGTTCTTCATTAACTGCTCTAGTGTGAGTCCCTTCTATGGGGTGCAGTCCTTCAGGCACAGACTGCTCCAGCATCGGTCCCCCCACGGGGTCACAAGTCCTGCCAGCAAACCTGCTTCTCAGATGGGGTCAATACATGGTGTGGGATGTCAGATTTGTTAGATTGTTTAGAAACAATCCTTTTTCCTTTTAATCTAGAAAAGCCATCCATAATGAGTTGCAGGATTGTGCTATATGTCTTGGGAAAACAAAATGGCCCTTTAAAGAGGGACTCACTGACAAGTGCTGAAAGTCTTGGGTTCACTCTATGGAAACAGTCAGACTGATTCTCTGCTCAGAAGTTAATTGGTATAAATGATAGAGGAACCAGCCTCTTTCCTTGGCCTCATATTTCCAAATATCACCTGGAGCCAAATCGAGACACTGCACAACGGGTGTTTAAACACACTTGTCCCTATTCCTCGCCTTGCTAGAAGCAATGTCTGGAATACAGGTTGTAAATCAGGTCCTACGGTGATTGATCCATGTGCCAGCAACTGAAGCGTAAAAATAGCACTATGGTTGAAAGGACATAAAAAAAGGGAAAACAGACCATTATTATTTCTAAGCTCAAGGGAAAGAGCCGTTGAATCTGACATGCTGGCCAAGTCTGAGTAGACCTGGCCTGTCTAAAAAGCACAGACAACTGCTTTGCTCCCTCCTCTGCAGCTGTGTACCCTCTGTAAACAAGAAGCCGGCCCCATTTTCTGGCCTGTGAACCTGGCACCCAGAGGTCTGATTCCTTTCAGGAACTTCTCTCGAACCTCTTTGTGTGCTCTAAATCAACTCCTGCATTTCTCTGGCTGTGAAATAGCATATCGCCAGAGCAAATTGCATCTTTGCGCTCTCTGATGCCTTCATAAAAGCTGCTGACATGCCAGCCATATATTTGAAGCACTTTTCCCCCCTTATCTTTTGCTGGGGGGAACACTTCTGTGGATTGCATAGTATTACTAGATGTAGAAAATTCATAGCTTAACTATTCTGACAGCTTAATTGAGAATCAGAAGGTTCTGTCCTGTTAATGTTAAATAACAAGAACTGCTGCTCAAACAGGAAAGAGCTACAATAGGATAGGATTATTTTCATTAGAATAAATAGGTGATCATAAAGATAGGAATGGAAAACCTGTTGCTTATATTTACACATTTATCCACCATTATTTTATTACAAAGGAGCACTGTGTAGAACCGAAACAACAAGAAAGACTCTTCAGACTCAAATTGTCTCTAGATATTGTCCATATACTTAAAATAATCTTCTGGTATGGATGAGCATGAGTAATGAAATCGCTTGGTAACCCTTACTCTCTGCACTGAACGTAGCTGTTTCCTTCCCAGGAGACAGTTTCACCATTTCCTTTCTTTTGCTGTATATGCCTGGAAAACCCCGGTAAACCTCCTCACCTCCATAACACGCACACATGCACACACAGACGCATGCATGCATGCATGCACACACGTACAGGGTCTATTTTATATATATAAAGTATCAAGGGATTTGTTATTACAGGATTTTGTCGTTACTCAGATGGCTCTGTTGCTGTTCAGCTCACCTTTAAAAGGATGAAAAATGCTTTTGTTTCTGAGTATGATATAGTCCTCATTTAATTACAGACATCAGCAAGCTTTCTGATCTTCTTCTTCCTTTATGCTGCTTCAGAAGCTCAAAAAGATCCTGATGCTTCTTGAAGGAATCAAATAAGAATTCCCACTCTTGTGGTTTGTTGATTTCTTAAGATTTCTACTTTCCCCACATCTGTTTGGTACCTGTTATTCCTTCTCTAACTGCTCTGAGACAGATTTAGCCTTCTGTCCCTCACTTCAAAGGCATTTTTGTGCTGTATGTTGTCACCACCAATACTTTGTCGCCAGACTTTTTGGTGACTTCTTATTCCTGGAAAAGTGCATTAGTATTCAACAAGACCTAATAATGGTTCGTGTTGTGCCCTCAGTTTCTCAGCAAAAACTTTTCTTGAATGGCTTGAAAATTTCTGCTGAAAGTCAGTCTCCGTATTAATTAAAATAATCCTCAGCAAGGCAAAATTAAGGCAATTATCAAATACATAAAAACGTTAGTACCCAAGCCTTTGTACATGCCTATCAGCATTAGTATAATAAACCCCAAGTCTCGAGTAACATACTACTCAAAGCATGACAAAAATCTACAGTATTTTTATAGGCTTCTTCATTTGCTGAAAACATGGGTCTTTTCTGACACACTTCAAAGAAATTTTAATGTGGCATGGACACTTAGTTCAATTTAGGAGCAGCTTGCTTCAGTTTATTTTAAACCCATTCAGCCTTGGGGCTGAGATACTCAGTCACATCACAGCCATTCAATAAGCTGTCTTTCAGTGGCTGAGTCTGCAGTGAGGCTGAGTCAAGCTGGAAGAGGATTAGGCCTGCCTTTGCTCTGCAGTATGCAAATGCATTTTGATAGTTACACCAGCTTGCCTCTTGAAGGGAAAGAGAGCGGTAAGAAGACTGTGTGTCTAAAGGCAGAGCAATTTGCCTTTGCTGTGGTCCAGGTGAAGAGAGAACTCTTCCCTGTGTTCCTATAGTCATCTCCATTGCTGTCCATCCCCTCACCTTGCAGCCTGTGTAACTTGTTCTCTTGTTGCTCTGAAATAGGTTCTGTAAAATGATGTGATCTGGAGATGGCTTCGCCCTCAACACACACTTTTGATCCACCTCAGATGATCAGCAGCTGGAGCCTGCGCCTTGTACTAACCCCTTGCTGTAAACCTCTTAGACGCTGTTTCATGCAGACATTCATGGATTATCTAGCTCAGACCTTAATTCCAATAGATGCAGTTTTATTAAGGTGTCAAGCCCAGGTAGTAAGGTTACTTTCTTACCATGTCTAAGCAACCAATATCTTGGTGTCAGGACTTTGCTTATCCAGGGATTATTTTGACAGCTGAAGCAATAACCAGAATAGACTCTGAAATGCCAGCTAAAACCTCTGTTTATGCTTTTTTTTCTTCATTGATACAATATTTTTCCTTTCCATGCTGATGCAAGTCCACCTATTACATTTAGTTTTTGTCAAAGGCAAGAAGCTGATGTGAGCTAAGGACTTATAAAAACCTAAGGCTTCATGAGATGCCTGAGGACTGGTGAGCAGATTTATGGGTAACAAAAAATGAGAGGTCTGCAGGTGCTGAGGAAAACAATACAAGCCTGACAGTATTTATCTGAGTGCTTCAGATCGGTCACCATGCCAAGGACAGTCCAACTGCAGTAGAAAGCAAAGAGAGTAGGAACAAGTTAGAGAAACGAAAACAGGCAGGTACCTTTGTCATGGGGATAAGGGGCATCCATCCCCCTTACAGGCAATTCAGAAATGAGGGAGGTATACGCAAGCATAAGTTTTACTTTCTCTGTGCACATTAGCCCAGGTCACTCAGAAAAGAAAATGTTAACTTGTTCCGATCATATGTTTATCACCTCTTGGTACCTTATGCTAGGAACACTTTTGTAAACTGTGCCCACATATTCATGGTCCAAGATTTCATTAGTTTCTTTGCTGATGGAGATACCTATATTTGAGATGCTCAATAGCTCTAGCTGCTGTGCCCCTCTTTCTGCTCCCCACGCTGTTGCTTAGCCCACTGCAGTGAGGAAGAGGTGAAGAAGAGGGACATGACAATAGTGGAAGTGACTCTTCCTTTAAGCCAGCCCTAAAGAGACCAGCTGAACTTAAAGACCTGCTATGTAGGAGCCTCATTTCCCAAGACAAATGACTTATTTACCTATCTCACACAGTGCAAATACCCCTCTTCATTTTACCATGCTGAGAACTTAGAGATCAGAAATTACAGGCAGCTTTCAAAGGAAGCTCCTCCTGAAGCAAGGAGAGAAATGACATGTGGGGTTCGGTCACTTTGTAATTGAAGATTAGAGTGTGGAAGAGCCTTTAGGAAGCCTCTGTAGAAGACAAGCACTCAGCTGTTGAACTAGACAAGTTGTTTCGTTGCTTCATTTTCTCTGAAATGCCTTTGTTTTGATACACAGTGTTTTGCAGGAGAAAGACTGTTATCCTTTGCATTGCCACTCCAGATTCTGGAGGGAATTTGCTGGGGTTGGAGACTTCTTGGACTGGTTGAAGCAGTCTCTGTTTACTGCAAGGCACATGGGGGAGCAGGGGAGTGATGCAGGATTCCCCCATTGGGTACAAGGTAGGGGGAGGTCAGGGGAGACAAGATCCCATGGGGACCTGGATGCTCCAGAGCTGTCAGGAGCTTGTAGCTGACATACCAGCCTGTCAGCTAAGCTGCTAAGAGGTGTCATTCCTCACAGCAGTCCACTTACTGTTTCCGTAGACAAACTATAGATTATTACATCCTGTTTAAAAGGACTTGATGCAAATCCTGCAAAGGGGAAATCGCTGCCTTCCACCCCTTTCCTTGTGCCTTGCTGCAGGGCTCATCACAGGCAGCTCTGTGGGCTGCTGTGCCCCGTGTGGATGGCACTACAGCACTGACAGTCTTCCAGAAGCTCCAGGAGCAGATATGAAAGGGGTTCCTAGATGCTGCTGCTTGCTGGGCAAAACACAGATGCTTTATATGTAGATTCCTTTGCTTGTCATCCAGGCCTGCACTGCCCCCTTCCCCTGGCACACAGTCCAGCAGAGCACAGCAAAATGCAGGCTCTTGCTGGGCTCTGAAGACTTCATTGCCACACGCCCCAGTTTGGGGGAGAGCAGGCCAAATTGGCAGTTGAATTAAACAGCTGTACCTTCGGCTTTACTCAGGCTCAATCAGTTGAAGAGCCTCACTTAAACTTTCACTCGATGACATGGTTGTGATTTCCACTGCTTCTCTGTTAGCTTGCTATGGATCACTGAGATTATGGAATTGAGGTAAATTGATGTAGTTCACTCTCTGAGCTGCTGGGACAGCAAGAGTTAAGCAACTGAGCTGGAAATCTCATGAGATCAGGCTTTTCTAGTGGGAAGATTTCCCATACTTCCTGCTTTTTGATGTGCTGGAAATACTTTATGCTCAGCCTTTCTTGTGGTATCTTGGCACTACTTCTGTAAATAGTTGAAGGGACATCATCAACATAACAATCATGCTTCTGTCTAAAATGTTTTCATTACTCCAAGTCACGACTAAAAGAGAGACAGATTAAGGTCGCTTTCATTCAGGCACTTAAGCATTAACCAGCTTTCCTATGTGTCAGTCAGATCATGCCCTAGAAGACTTATGGTTTGAATTTAGGACTGCGTTGGCTTTGCTGACAGAGCTGGTAGAGGAAGTTTTGAAAACTTGTTCCCATCTCCACCACAGTTTGCTGCCCCTTTGGTTGTACTGTTACAAATCTGTAAGATGCTGCCCACTCAACCTGATTCCTTGCAGGATTTGTATTAGAAGTATTCACCTCCTCTTCTTTGTTTGTTTGTTTGTTTGTTTTGAGAGAGAGAGTTATTTTTAATCAGAACAATTTCATAACCCTGGTTTTTCAGTGGGACTCCAGCATCTGCTTTTTGGGCTGAACTGTGGGGATTGGCAAGCTGGGGCAGGATGAAGCACTCAAAGTGGGAAGCTCGGAGACCTGCAGACAGAAGTGCTCGGTGCTGCTGGCTGATACTTTGCCCATCTTTGGGCTTTGCACTGAAAGCCCAAAGGCCGGTGTATATATACCTATCACAGTTCCTCTCAACTCACAGGCCTAAAGACTGAAATGCCTCCTCCCTGGAAGGATTGGGTTGGATGGGGCTTTGAACAACCTAGTCTAGTGGAAGGTATCCCTGCCTATGGCAGGGGGGTTGGAACTAGAAGATCTTTAAGGTCCCTTCCAACTCAAACTGTTCTATGATTCTATAAGTTTCTGTTCTCTGCTCTGAGATGATCCTGTTGTGTTGCACAGTCCACCTGCATGTATGGGTTGGTATTAGCTGTGTGGTCTTTAGGCAGTAGCATTTCTTACTACCTTCATAGTATTTTCAGTAGCCACTGAAATTATGCCAACTATAGGGCCACCAAACAACTGTGAAAGTCCTGAGAGTTTCCAATGAGAATATGGATTTAGCAACTGAGGTAGAAAACGTTCCAGTCATAAAACTAGTGTTCAGAGCTGAACTGAAACTTAGCCAAAGTTCAAGGCTGTTTGGCGCCGGTGCATTAGTTGGGCATTATCTTCAGTCTAAAACCAGTCTTGGAGTTGCATGAGGTTTATAAGCATACAAGCAGGTCTGCACTAGTGAACACATGCTTCTGATAAAAACACTGACATGGGGGTGACATTTCTAGATGCACTGGCATGCTCGTGGGGTATGCTGATGAGGAAAACTTGTGCACAAACTGCTTTTAAGTTACGAAATGTATTCTCAGAATGTGTAAAGCGTGCAAACAACTGTCCTCAAAAGTTCACGTCATGTCCTCTTTTCACTTCTACCTCCTATCCCTTTGATTTCCTCAGCGTGCTGCACGTGCCCTCTCTTGCAGGGGAGATACGGACCCTCCATGTGCTGTACGCTAGTGGGAATGACGGGACACATTCTTCCAGGGCTGCCTAATGACCGCTCCCGAAGGTACAGTACAGGAGTGGATTAGGGCCCTTCAGAAGTCAGGAAGTCTCTAATTTATTGTCCTTTTGAATAAACAGCTTTAGCTTTTCATTTCTCCACTTAAATTAATCATGCATGTCATGGGCCACTTGGAGAACTGCAGCCACCTCAGGGCTGCCTATAATGTTTCCCGCTTCACTTGGAGCTCTGCTTGTTCAAGTTTCCTTTCCCACTGTTTCTGTGAAGCCTATAGGAGGTGAATCAAATAAGATATTTACTTCTTTCACTCTATAACCAAAGCCTCCACCATGCACCAGCCATGAGGGAGAGGAGACTGAGAAGGCAATAAACATTGTCTTACTGATGCTGCCTCTAGTTCTTCTTCCCACATTCTTACTAAAGTCTTCTTAACCTCCTGCTTCCTCATGTCTTATAATGCTTTTGAAGAGTTTTAGGAGACTTAGAATATTTTATCATTTTATTTTCAAGCTGTAAGCAAATTTGTAAGCACCATGACCAATATTAACAAAAATCAGTCAAGAAGGATGAGCTTCTTTCTGCACAAACATGTACTCCCTCCTCAGTTCTTGTAAGTTTTTTACTTTGAATATACTTATTTTAATTCTTTTTTTCTTTATTTAAGAAAAACTTGAAGGAGAATAATTTTTCAAAACATGGCATCTTATTGAACAACAGACAGGACCAGAGAAGCCCTTCCCTCCTTGAACACAGGGTCATTTTAGTCCATGTAGAGAAATTATGTCAGTCTAACACTTCTGTGATGTAAAGCTGAAATACTCTGGGTTTTGAGTGACATTTGAATCTGAATGCAAACTGAGTTCAGTTTAGCCTCAGCTGTTGTACCCAGTATATTTTGCACTGGCCTGGAGGACAGGAATCTAGAAACAGGAATTGGTTCCTCTGCATTGTGTTTGCATTTTTATGACTGGGATCTCTTTCTGCCTTAACTCTCATTTTCATCTTCTTATGTGTAACACTTCTAGCAAGCAGCTGAGTTTTAGTTTATTGAGCTGTAAAATGTGTTTGATGATATTTGCCTGTTCCTGGTGTCCTGAGATGTCTGGAAGGGCAGAACTCTTCCAAAGCAAAGCTAATGAAGCAGTAAGGCAAGCAGGACATGGGACAAACACTGAATTTGAATCAGTAAATACATAACCAAATGGAAGACAAGGAATTCTTAATGACCAAGGAGGTTTCAATGAGCAAGAAGGTCTTGCAGGAATCTGCTCTTTGATGAATACTATTTAATATTCCTACTGCATATCTGGTATATCAGAGTCTGATGCTTTGCAAGTGCTTTTATGTGATTAAGTTAAAAGTTTTATGTCTAGCAGGAGAGAAATTAGGTCATTTTTGTATGATGTGAGATACATACTAGAGAACAGTGATTCTGAAAAAAGTTCTGGGTATGATGTAGTGACTAAAAGGAACTGTTATAATCCTGAGTTATCCATCAGGGGTGGGATGTTACAAGTATTCACAATAGCTCCACCAAACTAGCATGTTCCACCTTGATCTTTCTTTTTTCAAAAGCATATTGGCAAATTTTTAAAAAAGATTTTTTTGAGTCTTCAATTTAAGTTCTAAAATGAAAGATTTAAGGAATCCAGATTTAATAGTTTATTTATGAGAAGAAGTTGAGAATTTAAGAAATACTGTGGTTACAGTCTGTAAGTATTTGCATATGGAGAATGCATTCAATAACCATGGGCTTTTTAACTTATGAGACAATGGCACAGCATTCAGGAGCTAAAGGATGATGCAGAGGAATCCAAAGTGTTAACAGTAGGTAGCAGTTTTACCAGCTTTACATTTCTAAACAAAGAAAAAATATCATCTTAAGACATGGATTGTTGTTCAACCAAAATTTTTTAGCCCCTGTAAAGGAATTACTCCATGATATTATGTGGGGGTCTTTTGTTGATCAGTAGATGCTTAAATGAAATTATCATAATGATTCTTTTTTGCCTCAGTTGTAAAAGTATGAGTATTCCTTAAAAAGTCAGCACTTTTCCCCATCACTGATCAAAATAATCTGAAGTTGCCAAAAGAAGTTGAGCTTTTATTTCAGGGTATTAATGGTTAACTCTATATGCAAAACTCTCTCTCTCTCTCATTTCCTTTTATTATACAGCTCTTAATAGAAAGAAGGCTTTCCTCAGAATGTATCTATCCAAACGACTTTCTGTTATATGATGCTGTATTTTTAATCCTACAGCATATGGAAAGCATTCCCTTGTACTGAAAAGACATTGTTTTATAAAGTTGAGATTTTGCTTGCTCTGGTGACTCAGAGTCAAAGGAATATCCCTTTTGGGCTTCCAGTGAGTGACAGAATAAAGCAGACTTCCATGTGCACACATTAAAGAGATGCTAGATACATGTATGTTTGTGATTAGTAGCTGGAAGTCCTGACCTCTAAGTTCCCTGATTGACTAGGATGCATTTCTCCCTACCACAGAGGGCCAGCAGAAGGCCTATGCACAATTTAAGCTTCACTTCGATGCAGTTTTGAGTACCTCCATGGGATGTGGGTGGGCAGCAAGTTTCACTCACTGGAAACATTTAAATTTCAGTTTGGAAACAATTTTACTAACCAATGAATTATTTTCTTTTAAGCTTTTATAGACCAAGGAACATTGTCACATAATTCCATTACTGAATCCAGCAAATTTTTGTTAAATTATACCACCTGTCTTAGGAAGATATTAAATAATGATTTAAAGACTTAAAGGTATGACAAATTTACCACTTCCCTTAATGTCTTATTCCAACACATAATTGCCTCCATTTATTTTCACTTTGAATTTTAAATTTATCTTCTAGCCATTGAATGTTAATGCACTTTGCTGCTAGCTTAAAGTCCTAAGACTCATCACAATTTGAATACGTGACAGAGATAAAATAGCTCAAAAGAAAAAGAGTGAATAATCTATGTATCTCTCTTAATACTAGGAAAATTGATTGTCAAATCTCCACACCTTGTACCTGCAGCGAGTGTTTGAGCTGAAGGGAGAAATGCCATTTCTCTGAAGATGGTGGCTCCCTTAAACATTGTGTTTATTTGGCTTTCTGTATTGCACATTATGATTATCCATCAACAGTAATGCCAGAGGCTCTTGCAGTTTAGCAGGGGCAGCCCAGGACATGACTTTCATCTTGTTGAAACAAATAGTAATATCAAAATTCTTACAACCCTCTGAAATAGGTTAGAGACTTTGAGGTGAATATTTAGCAACTCGGCTGTGTGTGGGTAGTGCAAACACAGGCTGTGGCAAACAAGAGTCTTCCAGTCTTTTCTTCAAGGTGTCCTACGTAGGACTGAAGGTTGCAAGCAATTTGCTCATTATTAGACTGGAGTCACCAGACTGGGGCCTCTTCATGTTGACTCGCAAACCCCTTTCATGCTTATCAGCATACAGCTGGATTTCCTCTGCTTTATCACACTACCACTTTTCCTGTATGGCTCTCAGCTTTGTTTGGAGTTCTCTGCACTTGCTATTATATGTAGTTCTCTTTGATGCCAATGATAGATCTTGCAACTGTGCTCTGTGAAAGGTGCACCGCCTCTCCTGAGGTGTTGTATAATTGCAGGATCAGTCTTATCTCATCAGTCTTAATGTTTTCTGATTTTTTTGCCCTGGGGTCTTGTTTGAGGCATGGCATAAGATATCCCTGAAGATTTCCAAACTGTTTTGTTGAAATCCTTTAGAGCTTTTCGTGTTGAGCTTTTAATAAAGCGAATCCTTGAGGATGAACGTCTACTCAGTGCACAGTTTCCCTAATGGTAGGTTGTTTTGTAAATGAAGGAAGTATTTTACTCATTAGTGGAAGAACCTTTAATTGTACTTGTTATGATAAGGAGAGGACTCTGGACAGTTTCATGTTAATAAAACTTTTCCTCTTACATCAAGGTTTCTGCTAGGCTATTCCATGTAGTCATTGTCTCCTTCTGAAGTGGCAAGCTTGAAATGTGTACTCCCTCGTGACTGAAATGTTGAGAAAACTGTCCAACGTATCAGCTATACACTGCTCTGTAATCTTATGAATAATTTCAAATTGATTGATTCCAGTCTCTTGTTTTGCCTTATTTCTGACAGCAGTATTTCTTGTTTTGTTCCCTGAACATTAAATGTCTTCCACATGTACTTTACAGTTATCTGATTTTGTATTGTCACTTTGAATTACCTACAAATTAAGATAAACAGTTTCTTTAAGCCGAGCCATCTTTACCATTTATTTTTTCAAAGTTGTTTTGAATTCCTGCTTTAATTGATATATTTTTGTCCTCTTGTCTCTTCATTTCCTCTTGCTTCCTAAGATATGTTGCTGTCCTTACGTATCTGCCTGCCTGTTGTTACAGCAGGGAGCTATAGCAGAAGGAAGCTTGGCAGCAGTAATGGAATAAGCTGGTGCCTAGGCAAGCTCATGAATAGATATCGTATCTAGGACTGGAGAAATGGGGCCTGCTGTGCTACCCACCAGATCAGAGGAAGATGTAGGTTTGAGATCTTTGCATAGCAAGTGGAAGAAGAGCGTGCTTCAGCAAACAGGACTGCCATTTTTCCAAAGGTATGGCCTGGTCTGAAATAACTTCAGCCTTTTTAAAAGTCCTCTTTTTTTTTTGAATAAAACTGTAAATGGTGTACATCTTCAGAGAGCCCTCACAGATTTAAAAGGGATGGTAAGAATTAGGACTACTGGAAGGCATATGGTAAACTTGTGGGAGTGAGAGTTGCACACAACCTGGGGTTATGCCCATGAAAATATGGTGCTTACGGAGTTTCTTCTGCTAAATGTTATTGAGGAAGCTCAGCGAGAAGTTTAGCTGCTCACAGGAATAAGGTTGTGTCCCCATCCTTAGGTGTGGATGCCCGTGTGGATGTCCAAGTAGAAATATCCAGGGACACCAAGGCTGGCTCTAGAAATGAAGGTAGTGTTGCAGGAAGAGTGTCACGCTCCACCTTTTCTTGGGTGAGAAACAAAATGTATTGATATAACCTTTCTTAGCCCTTAATCATTCTTTCCCCTCCCTCCTGGATAGAGACAAATACTCACTATGAATTACTTAGCCCAAGTTAATTAACAGAAAATGGGTACAGCTCTCATATTGCCCAGGAGCAATAGCTAGTGGCAGCAGGA
Organism: Haliaeetus leucocephalus; assembly: GCF_000737465.1. NCBI lineage: Eukaryota > Metazoa > Chordata > Aves > Accipitriformes > Accipitridae > Haliaeetus > Haliaeetus leucocephalus. The sequence goes on along the minus strand of NW_010973443.1, from coordinate 441,698 downwards.
CTGCTGTATACCAGAAAAGGTCTATGAAGAAATGACATATCTCTGGGTTTTTTTTAGGGAATACATAACTCCCAACAAGCATGTGCAATGACCAGGAATATCCAGTTCTGTGCTTTCTGGCAACAAAATGCACAGACTGCAGTATAAGTGGCTGCTAACTGTGAAGGCCAGACAGGACTGCAGTCCTATTGCACATTGAAAGAGAACACTGGGACCTCAGTTTCAGAAGATCAGATTTCATAACATCCCTATTTACTGAGCACTCACGAATTACTGGAATTAATAATCAGAAAGTTAACCAAATGAACCCTGAGGGTAGGCAAACCCAGCCCATTTTTCTTTGTGAATTATCATCTGGGTCATATCGCTATATCATATGCAGAGAGGGGAAAGGGAAATTTAATCTACAACTTGGCCTTCACACCCTTGGCAACATATTAAAGTGAACAATCTGTATAAGTATCTTCCATAGTTTCAAGCTCCCTGGATATGACAGATGCTTCATGCACAAGGTTTGCTTTCAGCATCCTTTTTTACCATTTCTAAAATAAACTCAATTGCATATTTCAGCTTGTTGAACTGATAAAATGTTCAAAGGCATGGGACAAAATACCCGCCTTGGGCTGCTGCTCTTAGCTGTGGCACTAAGCACTCGCCTAACTGCACATTGTAAAATATAGACCATTGAAAGTATTCCCTTCCTCCCCCATAATGTTTCAAAGGTCAGTATAGACCCTCACATCCAAACACAGCTAACCTGGATGACCGAAGGCATTACTGTCATGTGAATAGAGCTGCAGTCAATATCTGGTTAATATTTGCCACATGCAATGTGGGATATGCTTTTGCGATAGCTGAGAGCTAACAAGACTATTTACAGAGCAGAGAGGGTTAAGTGTGCTACTCTTTTCCCCTTTTCTTTGTGCTAAGAGGGCTGTGTTTGCACTCACTGAAATCACATGGTGTGACCTCAGCTGTCAGGGATTAGTTGAGTTTTTATTTGGTTTTGATGGGTGAATACAGACAAAGATAAACCATCTAGTCTCAAGTGGATGGAAAATACAGACAGGGGTCCAGCGCACTGTAGTAGTTATATGTCACTGCCCAAAATCGCAGGTGGTGAGGAGAGAGGTAATGGGGTGGGGTGGGGTAGTTTTGCCCTCGACTTTTAAGGCATTGAGTTGCTTTGTACAAGACAGATAGGTACACACACCAAAACTCCTCTGAGATATTTGGCATCAAAACACTTTAAAGAACGTGAAGTTGACCCTAAGTGTTTAGCTGAAGAATGGGTTTGTGGGGGGCAGGTCTGGCAAACCTGGGGCAAATGCTGTGGCCGTGGGTCACCCCACATGGTTACCCAGGGAGTCTGGGAGAGGCCAGGGCTGCTCAGTCATCCTCTGGTGTGGTGCAATGGTTGCTGTATATATCATACATGAGCAACGGTGTGCAGGGGTCTGGTGATATGTCATGTGAACAATTCAGTATGAGCTCTTTGAAGTACGGAAACCAGACCAGCAGTTGCAGTAGGCACCCTTGTAAATGGGAAAAATAATTTAAAAAAAAAAAACAGTCTTCATGCTGAAGCAGTGCTGCACAGTGGGCTGGGAACCCTGGTGACCTCCCGGTGTCAGCTGCAAGGCGTGTTTGACAAGTGGACTGATCTAGTGCGATACTTGATGTCCTGAACTTTTCATCACAACTTTTTCCTTTTCAAAGTGTAGTTTGAGAGTGGGGCTTATACCTGGGGGTCTCATTTTTGCAGTGATCAGAGATAAAGAACTCAATCATGGGGCACAAGTAGCAATGTTTTCCATTTCTAATGGAGGAATAAGCAACCAATTTTAGAGAAATGTTGTAAAACCAGGTATTTCAGCACTTGTGAAGTGGTGGTGTTTTATACCAAGAAATCAAGAGAGAGGGAGGATTTCTGTTTTGTATAAAACTGACATGATTTGAAAGTTTTTTTTAAAATCTCATGACTTTTCAGTGACTCCTTTCTCTGTAATTGGGACAGCAGAGTAATTCAATCAGAAGATGATGTCGGTTGGTTTAATACACAGATTATGGTTTCAGAGAAGCATTTACTTCCCTACACACTGGACATCTGGAAACATTTCCCTGCCACATTTTATTAGAACATTGAAATCACCTCGTTAAATGATATGGAGAGATTTAGAAAGCAGGGTAATTGTTGGGAGATCAGTCACAGATTAAACTTCCCATGACATTTTAATATGTTCCCATTTACCGCCACAGACACTCATTCTGACCATTGACTATGCCATTTAAATGATTTTCATCACAGACTTCCAGGTTTTCTGAGCCTTCTCCTGGTGAAATGACCCCCGCAGCATTTTCCTGTCTTTGTTGTTGAGTGAATGAGCTGATAAGCAATGAAGTACATATGCCAAATTACTATTTTAGTACCAACTGTTGCTTTTTTCCTAAAGCTAAAATAGTAGAACGGAGGCTGGACAGAAAATCTCAGCTGTTTATTCACATCTATTTTCTCAAATCCCTGAGCGGAGCTTTATTCATCACAGTATGCCACAGAGTAGGTGAAATGGGGAGTCTACTGTTGTGACCAGGGGAGATTTGAAGTGGGTAAGAGGGAGCTCCTGGGGTGGGGGTGGGGTGAGGCTGAAGGCCAGTGAGCATTCAGGGAGGGAGAGGATGCACAGTGGGGAGAGCTGCAGTGCCTGATGGCTGCCACGGCGAAGGTGCACGCAGATGCCAAGCCAGCATTCGAGGTCTTGGAGCAAGAGGGTTTTGAGGGAGGAATAGCGCTGTTGATGCAGGGGTTGGGGGAATGAACCTGCCCCGAGACTGTGGAGGATGCAGCCAGTGGAAAACAGCAGCTGCATGAGCGGGGACAGGCACTGGGTGTGTGATGATGCCAGACGGGGCACTAAATTTTAGCAGACAGGTTGGAAATGAGGCTAAGGCTCTACCACAGAAAAAACCTGAGGGAGCTCCCTCTTTGCAGGGGTACATATTGTGGTGCTCAGGGAGTGTCTGTGCAGTCAAGGGAGCTGGCAATATCCTACGGGTTCAGGAAGGGTTAATAAGTGTCCGAAATCAATGACAAGGAGCGTCTCAGCTGAGGGAAGAGCACATCAGGGAAGCTCAAACAGTGCACAGACCTCTGGTAGAGAGGAGTAAATGGTCTGGGCTCTCACCAGTGGCATAATTCAACACCTGAGAGGTACCCACATGGTGACTGATGTATTAGTGGGAAGGAGGAGACCATTGGTGCAAAGCAGAAGTTGCTGGGAGGTTTTGAGCAGCATTGTTAATGAAGACTTCTGAGAGAGGAAAGTTACAAACCAAGAACCTCACTTGGACTGGCACAAATGTCCTGAATGTGATGGCACAGAGTTGGCACAACTGAAAAAAAGCATGTTTTCTGTGATGAGAGGAAAATATTCCAAAACTGTGCCCTGTATCAACTTTTTTAGCTTCTTTGCACAGAGAGCCAAGGGAGTATAGTGCCCATATGCTGGACTTACAGTCTATGGCAGTTTTTTACTTCAAAACTCTATGCAATTGATGTACCTACATAACTGTACATGCTTTTCCCTCTTTTCATGCAAACTTATGCATTGAAAAGAATCATTCATCGGGTTAATTTTTATTTGCACTTTAATCCCTGTTTCTGTCCCACTCCAAACTAATGGTGTGTGGTTTTGTCCCTCCCTTTAACAACTGTAAATAGAAAGCAGACAGGAAGTCAGGAGCATTGACAAAAAGCAGGAAGAGGAGAAGAAAAAGCCCTGAGAAAATGATAGGCACACATGGCACATTGATCTCACTGCAGTGAGGAGGCTTGTAAAGACTTGCATCCTTGGGTCATTTCCCCCTGTGTACGGGGTGTTTGTTTTACTTGGTAAACAAGGATCACAGCACTCCGGTTTTAGGCAAATAGACTGTGGATACATTTTCATAAGTGAACTGGAATGACTTTAAAAGTGTGTAATTGCTCTCACTGCTTTTCATTTCTTTTAGACAAGGCTTTTTAAATGTTGTGTGGCTATTGACAGCTCTGGGAAGTAGTCTCAGGTCACTTTTCCCTCGCTTTGATTCAGGCAATCAAAAGAGATGTAGCTCTTTTCCTTGTCAAGGTGGCAGCTGTGGAGTTTCTCTCTCTCTGTGAATGTATTTTACTCCAGTTTCTAGTGTTTCTGCCTGGCTCTGCTCTGTTAGTTATGATCTCAGCATCACTCTGAGGTGCTCAGCCGTCAATGCTGCCCACATGTCGGCTTGCTCCAGATGCAAGGAGATTGGCTTGCCTGGCATGGAAACCCAGATGGATAGCAGGAGTCCAGTACGGACTCGGGCTCTGCCCCTTATGGACAACTTGGTTGTAACCAGCTTGACCCACACGTAGAGCAAAAGTAAATCTGTACTTGAGCATGGTTTATGAAGAGAGCAGAGACAAGGTCTCTGTTGTTTCACCTCCACGCAAGAGTCCCAGACACCAGTGGGGGTTGCCACGCAGTGACCTCTTCTAGAAATGAAAGACCAGCTCTTACCTGTCCAGTTCAGTGTGATCTAGAACCCTATGCACAATTTGGGTGAAGTGCCTTTTAATGCTGTTATTGACTGCCCTTTGATGTTACTCTCGATATTTGGAAAGTCAATGTTTGTGTTTCTGCTCCTTTGGCCTTTGGGGAAATGAAAAATGTTTTACTGCTGTTGCAAAATGACACACTTCAGATGTACTTTGGTAATATTTTGTGGGAGTTTTGTGAGCCCACTTGCCTATTTCCAGGGCCCTTAAGCTTACTGATCAAGATAATTTTGCTCCCACTTCAAGACCTCAGGCCGAATCCAGCTAAGGCAAATGCATACTTATTTCTACAAAAGGCTTCATGAGTGCTTCCAGCTTCACCTGAAAACAAACTACCTTGACAGTTTCACCGCATCCCTAATCTCACACCTGCCCATTCCTACCAGAAAAGCACCACTGTCCTCCCCCCGTGTGCCGGCTCGATCCCCTTCCTCCCCAGGGGCATCTCACCTGCTTTTGTCCCCCAAACCCACCCGGGCTCCCTGCTGTGTCGGGGCAGCAGCCCCTCTGTCCAGCCCCAGAGCCTTCATTGTCATGGTAAATGGGCAGCTTGAATACCAGGTCAGTTCTCACCCATGTGCAAATCCTTCTGCTTTGGGGAAATTCGCAGGACCCAGGCAGCGTCAATCCTCCTGGCTTCAAGGCTCCCTCACTCAGGTCGTGAAGGCTGCCAGCAGCAGGAATCCACAGCAGCGGGGTACTGTGCTGCTTACTGCCCGTGTATTTGGTGTCACCGAGCAATTTGGGACACAAGAGCTGTATGCTGCGAGCTGAGGTCATCCTCCGCTTTTGGTCTCACATTAACATTGCTCTTGCACTCTCTGGGGTTTGTTCTGAGTTTTGTACTCACCTTCCTCCCAAACCAGTACGTTTTGACCATCATCCAGCCAAAGCCAAAACCTTAGGCCTGAAGGACTGCGCTGGAGGGAGGGCAAGGGGCAGGGGGGGAGGAAATGGGGACCAGGCGGACCTCCTTTTCCACAGGAGGGGACTGGCAGGAGCAAAGCCAGCCTGGTTGCTTCTGAAAGCTGCTGGCTGCCTCCCCCCGCAACCCCCCCCTTCTTCCAGAAACCCTCTCTGCTTGCAGGAGGGGGAAATAGCTCTGGGGGCAGCTTTCCTCTGGGCTGGAGGAAGCTGGAGGCCATGTAGTCAGGAAGGACTTTAATGCAGTCAGGCTGGGGCTGGGGAGACTGGACCTCTGCCTGTAACCTGCCTCCCCATCCTCTCAGGGTTAAATCACGGTATTGAGCAACACCTGAAATAATGCTGGCTGGTGAACTGGGACCAGGAGTCAGTGCTAGTTTCTAGCCCCAGCTTAGCCCCAACCTGTTCTGTGATGCTGGGAGACCAAAACCCCGGCATGTGCCCATTTCCCCTCTTATTCCTGACGGTTTTCCCAAGTTACTCCTTGTTTCGCTAGGCAGTAGATGAAACCAGAGGGGCTACAGCCTGGGCTGGGGGGGCCTGTCATTACCGAGGCAGCATTGAAAAGACGGCGGCTGTTGATGGAATCTGAGCAAGTCCTGTCCTCAGCTGGGAGCATGCTCCTGCTATTGCCAACCGAGGAAAGCCACACCGCATCCGTGCAAACACTGCCGAAGATGGCTCCAATAGCACAACATAGGGACAGACTAGGGGGGAAAAGGGTGATGCCCAGTTTTGGGGCACAGCTGTTTTAAGGGGTGCCCTGGCAGTACTCCAGGTTTGAAAGCTCAGGTTGCTGTAGCGGGTGCTTTTCATCTGAGCTTTCAGAGACATCACATCAGTTGGGTTTAGTAAATATTTCAACAGTGTTTTGAAGTTCCAATGAAAACAGAGAAAGCCTTTGATGTCTACAGATCCTTTAGCCCACCGTACACCTCACCCCATACTTCTCAGCAATGTTGTTTAGTCAGTATTCACTGAGGCCAAAGGGACGCAAGGTGTAAAATCTTGGTCCCACTGAAGTCAACAGCAAACTTTTCCCTGGTTACAGTGAGGCCAGGCACACACTGAAGTAAGTGAAAGAAAGTGATTTCAGTTTCTCTGTTTCTTTCACTCTCATTAAAACAAAAAAGAACTCTGGTCAGAAAATCAGAGCCTCTTTTGTTTAAAAAAACCCCAAAGTTTGGGAAAAATGTAAATCAATAATCAGGATGAAATAAACAATATGTGCATGGAAATAAATTTTTTTATTAGTCATTTATTTTTGCAGGAAAGGTTGCCTTGGGCAGTAATTCACGTGAGAACCAAATGATATTTTTTTTGACTGCCAGCCTGGAAGCCCCTGTGTCACCGAAGCAGTATTAACAAAAGCCTTCTGGGTAGATAGGCAGGGATTTGCCATATGGGTTTTCCCATCAGAAAATTTGATTTTTTTCAACAAAATTATTATTCTCTTGTTGAAAATGCCTGTTCTGTAATATGGATATTTTGTGTACATTAATCACTCCAGGAAAAATTCCTATCCAGCAAGCCTATTCAGTGCACTACGTTATTTTCCTTCTTTGTGTTTTGTTTCCCAAACATAAACACTAATAATAACTTTTGGGTCTCCCAGGGAGGCTCCCAAGTTTAATAAAGACTATGTTGTGAGTCTCTGTCATGATACATTTCTGCTTGTTTCAAAATACAGTGGAAAACAACTGAGGGCCAAAGAATGCATTGATACAAATTGGGGATTTCTGCATTACCTGTGTGGGTGTTTAAAGGGGTGAATACTCTGCACACTGAAGTTTGATTCCAGTAGATATACTAGTATATACGCATGATTTCTGGTTTGTTTTCCTCTCTATTTTTTCTCTGCTACTCTATCGTTCTCCTTCCCTATGTTTCCTAATATTTTGCCAGTGTTTTGTTTATGAGTATCTTTTTTCTTTTTTTCCACTAGGATGGATTTTAATTTTCTTTCCTTTTTCTTCCTTTTCTTTTTAATTACCTTTACCTTCCCATCTCCATTTCTCTTCCTTTTTCTCCTAGTTCTGCCTGCCTTTGTGGGAGTTCACCCTTATCCCCAATTTAGTGTGGTAACACAGAAAAAAAATCCCTTGTTTTCAGAAGCTCCCGTCTGTCTCAGGACAAGAAATACGCTAGGCTGGCTCCTGACAAAACATAGCCCTTTTGTTTGGCATGTGCTGGCTCCCCCTCAGTTGAATGAAACAGCTTTGTCTTAGGTGTAGATAGTACGCTGGGGCTGCCTGGCAGGTGCATCTTCCAGCCAGTGTCACCCAGCAGTAAATTCAGTAATTACAGGTCATGGAGGTGGAGCTCTCCTTTGAAGTGACTTTTTCAGTTGTTGCAAGCGGATACAATTTGACTGAGATATCAAATGCAGATAGCAGTAAAAATTTAATTAACAAATCAAAGCTTTTAACTGGGGTTTTAGAACTCAAGCCAACAGGTTTCTTCAATCTAAAGAAATCACAGAGATCGAGGGGCGAAGGCAGTGCCTTTGTAGTGTATACAGCTTACGACCTTTTTTATGATGCTTGCAAAGATAAAGCTTTTTTAGCTGTTACTTTTCCCTTCGGAGAAGCTTTTAGATCTTCCCCAAAAGCAAGGATGTTGTTCATTGTATGCTTAATTTTCACCATTTTAACTCCTCAGTGTGCATGCATTTTCTCTCGTAATGCTGTGGATTACTTAGCAGGAGAAGATGGAGCATGCTCGCACTTGCCTTCCTGCGGTTTTGGCTGCGCAGAGTGCCCCAGCACTCCAAATTCATGCGCTTGCTTATTCCTCTTGTGGTAAGCCAGCCAGTGGTGGTATCAGTGGCCCGACCTGTGGGGCATAACATTTCTTCCATGATTTTCTTATTGCCTTAACAATGGAAGCCTCATTGAAATGAGGCTGAAACTTGGCTCTTAGCTTCTTCATCTGTAAGTGGAAAAGACAGTCTTTGCTTTCAGTGCTTTCTAGGGATGCTATCATGATCAAAGCAGCTAGGTCCACACGCTGACTGCCTCAGTCACACCACTCATTCTACTGGTAACTGGGAGCTGGGAGACCAGCAGTCTGCCTGTTACGTGTTGCATGTGTGATTACTGCTGCCTGTGTAAGAACTGAAAGAAATGCAAATGTGCAAAGAAATAATAATAAAAAAAAATCCACATGCCCAGTGCCACCTTTGCTAGAAGCCGTGTGTCAGAGCACCCCAAAAGCACATAATGCAAGACATATGGATAACCAAAGGAGGTTGCACACTCTATCTCAATAAATGGAACTGTCTTGCATTTATGGGTCAGCTGTTCCTCAGAAATTATTTCCAAGGATGTTTACAGACTAAAGTTATAAAATGCTGCAGAAAAGGTTAAAAAGGAAGATGGTGACCAAAAGAAAAATTATCTCATCTTGGGTGTTCACCATGATACTATGTATTTGACTTTGCAACACTGAAAAGTGCTTCAGATGAAGGCACACTATACTGCAGTGACCACAGACTGATCTTCTGTGAGTCTGTGGAGGCGAGTTGTCATATATGCACTACTCATGTCTTTCTCAGTGCATCTGGGATTGGCCCAGGCGTTTCTGCAAGTGTGCACACAAAGATCCTAGTTCAGGAAACATATACCAGTATCAGATAGCACTCAGAAAACCTTAAGTACAGAAGCACTTCATCATGGTCTTAAGGATCTTCCTGAAATGAAGCCAAAGAACCTGAGTCAAAGACCTCTGGAATCAATGCAACACCACAAACTCATGCTTACGCAAATGTAGGGTTAGAGGTGCTAGCCTAGAATTCCAATATACAGCTTTGGATTTCTGAGCTGACTTCTAGTTGGACTACTGAAATAAAATCCTACTGAGCACAATAAAAAGGGCAAGGCTCCTACTGAATTTGTAGTACTGGGCATTTATAGTACAGTTACCCAACTCTGAAGTATAAACTGACAAATTACCACTGCTGCAAAAGCATCAAAAGCTTTCCAAAGCTGTAGCGGGAGACAAAAGTGAAAGAGAAAGAAAGGAAGGAATGAAGGAAGGAAAGGAAGGAAGAAAAAAAAGAGAGAAAGAAAAGGAAGATTGGCCATCCTTGTGTTTAAAGTAGCGAATGAACTTCTTGACATTTGCATTACTAATTTTGGTGCTTTGATGGAAATACTCTGTTACCATACTTTAAAGACCCAGATATCACCTCACTCGGCTAAGAAAAAAGGAGGAGAGACTTCAAAGTGAATAATTACCTGTTGATGATGTATTATATTTAAAGACTCTGGCTGTGGATTAAAGCTTGTTCTAGGGTTGTTAATAGCCTGCAGTAAATGACTAATGAATCAAAGACAAGCAGCAAAAAGCAGCTATAGTTGAAGGACATTCCCATTAATACCAAAGGCCAGAGTTGAAGTGTTAAGTGTAACAATAAAATAGTCGTTTCACACTAGAGTGTATAAGAATTTAGAAAAATGGTCACAGGTGAATTATTAGTGATTATGCTTTGAGCTTTGTTCTTTGCTGCAGCCTGGCACTTTGAGGCCATGCACAGTGCCAGGTTTTCCACCCCTCTGTTTTTTCTGCAGTTCATCTGCAATTTTTATGTGGTGTAATGAAGAGAATAGATTTGAATGTGAAGAGCTATGCCTACAGCAGTGGTAGAAACAGTGTGCTTCCAGAAAGGAGAAATAAAACCTCAAAGGAGGAGGCACAGAGCCGGAAATGGAGAGGAAAGAGCTGAAAACAGTGCAGAATAAGTTGGATGTCTACAGGGATCTTTCTGGTTTTGAACTACTGAGAATCTTGATAAAATAGGAAAGCAAGTGATTTGAAGGGGTGGTTGGGGGAAACAATCTCAACGTATTTTAGCTAAGTAGATGACAGCAGTGCTTCAATCTGTGGTCCTTCGATCGTGGCCCCATCTTCCCACCAGAGCAACACCTTTTAAGCTACTGGCAGTCCTCACATGAGCAAGGGCGGAGGGCCCTCATTTCATACAAAATGGAGCCCTAATCTGAGAAGCTTTAAAAGAGGGAGTGTTGTTTTTATTTAAATGTGTGGGAATTGAGGTAATTTGCGAATCCTGAACTTTTCAGGGGAATATACTTTTTCTCTTTGAAAATTATTTTGGGAGAAATAAAACACAGTGAAAAATTGTGAGCTTGCAGTCCATTAGGCTGATATATAAGGCACGGTTTTAAATTACTTTTCACCTCTTGTCAGACCTAAGCTTTTAAGGCTGCTAAGGGTTCTCACACAGGGTTTAGGAATTGACTGAAAATAAGGGAAAGCGAAATGTGGATGATACACATGCACTGAAGAGCTAGTAGATATTTTCAGTGAGAGTGATTAATTTTAAGGCTTAAGAATCAATACATTTCAAGAAAACAAACCAAAACCCAACAAACCACTACCAGACAAAGCTAATAATACCCTAGGAGTGACCTACAGATAATCCCTGTCTTTCTGCACTTTGTGGTGGATTGAGGTAACAGGGCATTGACAAAAACGTGTGCCGTTCACCTTGCTCTACAGAAGCAAGGCCCATGGGCTCAAGGGCTGTGTGGGAAAGTCACCCCAGGATCCCCATCCCCAGCAGGAGGGAGTGTGTATGCCTGGAGCTCACCCTTAATCACAGGATGCAGTCTGGCAGGAATCAGTTACTTTTTAAGAGCCAAGACTGTTTCTTTTCAACCAGAGTAAGCCACTGGTTCAGCACTAGGACCTGCTCACCCATTCTTCATGACATCACTCTCACTGAGTGAGGACTTACCAGTCAGCTCTCATCTCAGCGAAAGGATTGCTAATATACATCTAAAAACAGAACTCAGCCTAAAACAGGTGTCTCTGAAGCGGCAAGAAGGGTATGAGAGAGAGAATGAGTCAACTTGTTAAAAGGCTGAAAAGGGTGGTGGTACGTGTGATGGCTGGGGGCAAGGCTTCCCTCCTGCCATGTAGGGTTGCTTCTGAGTGTCTGCTCCTCTCCATGGCAGTGACTGCTGAGGGACCCGGCACCCTTGTATTTTATCAATACAATCACCTGCTTATATCCTCATGGCAAGTGTGCACTGTATGATAATTATAGGACTAAACAGAGAACAAAAGTGTCCCGACTTAATTTTGAATGTCGGTCTTTCCCTTCCCCCCACCCCACCTTATTATCTCCCACTTCCTTGCTGTCTCCTAGCTGTCAGCTCCTGCTGCTTACCTTGCGCGAACTCATGGAACCCTACTTCAGGCAATTTAATTCAAAAATTCAGCAGATGACTAACCCATCAAAAGACTAAAACTGGTTCAGGGAAGTTTCTGACAAGCATGGAGGTGCCCCAAGGGAGGTCTGGACAGTACCGGGAGGTTCCCTGAAAGGATGGAAGAATATAAGAGAAGGGAAAGACAGATGAGACCTGCCTTTTTCCACACGCATGAGCTGTGAAACAGCACCCAAATGCATCTGTCTGAGTTTCCTTCGAATCCCTGGAAAGAACTGGGCAGTCTGAGCTGTCGAAGCTGAACTGCTCTTTAGGAGTTTCTACAGAGAGAGCCTGAACAATTAATGTGGACTAAAATACAAACTTTTGGAAGCTTAAAGTTAAATGAGCTCAACCGTAATCCTTAGCACTTCAGGTAAATGTTCACTATTATCCCTGTATTCACTGTTTCCCAAACACTTGAAATCTGTGCTTCCCCTCGCCATGAGTGACACTACTCAACTTGCCTGCATGCTGCTCCCACGGTCCTAACCCCATCTCCAAGCTACGTGCTTTCTCACAGTGAGGCTTCGCAGTATGGCAGATACTTGGCTGTCCTGTTGGGCTTTGATGAATGAAATATCAGTGAAATGCCTGATAAGGCCAAAGGGAATCACTTAAAGTAAGCGCAGTGGTTCCTGCTCCAGAGAAGTTGTCCCAGACTCTCCACCGGCTCACCCCAAAATCCGTGGTTTGATTATGGCTGGGCCACATTTTTCACACTTGTGTTTTTCTTTGCACCAACGAGAGTTATATAGATGAGAGGTCTGTCTGCACCCCTTGGCTATTGGAATTGTCCCATCAAAGTACCAAGGGCTTGAGGGTGGCTTTGCTGGGAATAGGTGGGCAGAAGCTAGCAGCCAGAGTGTATCCTGCATTGGTACTGCCTGCTGCACTGCTGTGCCCATCTGGGCTGCACAGCCCCTGTCCCGCCTCTGTCAGTGTGGTCCCCATCTATATTAGCAGGTATATGTTGAAGGAAAAGCTAGGCAGATATTTCAAATGTGTTTCCTCGCTTCGTTCCTGCCTCAGACACATACTATGCATGTATGCAACAACTGCCTGTCTGTTTGGGGTTCTTTAATGGACCATACATATTACTGCAATAAGCTGGCCATTTCCATGTCCTATCTTACCCTTGTTGTCTGCAGTTTTTGCTGCTCGCTCTGAGGATTGCGTCTTGCTGAGTGTTTTGTGATTGACTCCCAGATCTCTGCAAAATCTCAGACTCGGTTTGCCAAAGCTTGCCGGTTTAGTGCATTATTTGTACTGTAGCAATGCCCGGAGGCCCCTTTGTGCAGAGCAGTGTCTGTGGCTGGTACACACGCAGCTGTTTGTCCTAAGGTCCAAGACATGATCCCACAGCCCCATCCCTGCCTCTCTGGCACATGATGTTCTCAGCCATCGTTAAAGCTTAATATGTTCCATTTGGCACCATCATGAGAAAGCTTTCTTGTTTGGGGAAAAATGTATTATTAAGCCCAAAGCAAAGATGCAGGCACTTTTTGGTGGTGGTGTTGATTATTCACAAAATGTCATTCCCAAGTTTCCTTGTTTGCCAAGTGTGGGACATATGTTAGTAATTGACAATGCGCAATGTGGATCTCTTCTATAAATGGCTGTTTCAAAACACAATTAGTAATAAAATAAGGCGGCCAAGAGGTTCCCCAGAAGATCTAGCACTGCACCTCTTTTAAAACTGTTATCGCTAGCAGGCAAGACTTGTTCTCCCTCCTTCTCTTCCAGACTGCTTTTCTTCCTGCAAAACCTCAGGCCTATTCCCCATTTTTGCTTATGTTGCAACTTAGGGGTTTTTTGTTCCTTCAGGAGACAGCTAGTTGAAATCTATGTCTTCTGTTTCTTAATACACTTTCCACTAACATTTGTGCGAGCCTTAGTTGAACAACTCCAGTAATGACACACAATGCTTTTCAAGGATGTGAAGGAGGAAATAGTTCTATGAAACTTACTTCATTGCTCCTATGGATTTTATCTCTTCATTTTAGTTACATTGCACATGGACATAAAGTATCATAGATACTTTAAAAGAGTCAGAGACCTGAATTTGCTGTCATGTCACCACTGCTTTAATGTGAAGGCATTAATTCAGATGGCATAATTTCTGAACACATTGGTGGGGTTGGAATAAATCTTAACATATCAACCCCAAGCGATTTACAGCAGAAGGGTTTGAACGTGCAAATATTTATGCAGGTGTGCAGACCTGCAGAGTCTATTGCTGCCACAGAACTGTTTGCCCGAGGAAGTTATTGGTCTGTAGTGATGGAGGTAGAAACGGGCTTTTAAGAGACCTAATACCACTGGATAATGAATGGTAAGGACAACACAATGCACATAAAGAGAAAGGTGCCACCCATATGAGGCACACTTGGAAATGGCACTGTCAGGTTTGTCTGATATTTGGAGGGGCAAGATTATTCAGCTATTTGGGTGACTGGTCATGTATTTTTTTCATGGAGGATACTATGGGTTTGAGTGCGGTTGGGGTATAATGATGTGTAGGTGGATGCTGGAAGACCAGACTTCTGGTGACCAGGCCTACTCCATCAGCTAGCAAGGAGAAGAAGAGAAGGAGGTAGATGACTGATGCAAAGTTATACCTGGCCTTTATGATTGTCAGTGTCTTTTTTTCATGTCTTACTGGACTCCTCATTGCTATGGGACACTTGTGTAATAGAAGAACTGGTTTACATCTTTGCATGTTCTTTCCAATGCAACACTAACTGCTGTGATCCACCCCCAGTAAATATTAGCTAACTATTGCAATATGTTCTGTGTGGGGTGTAGCCTAAACCAGAAGTTGATGCAAAATACCGCATCCCACTTCCCAAGCAACAACCATAGCCAAATTGCTCCATGTTTTACATGGAGTAGCAGCCCAAAGAGCATTAAGGTCAGCAGGAATCTTTCCACTGACTTCAAAAAGCTTTGCCTCAAGCCACCCAAGACAATGTTAGGCACTGATTTTTCCCCCAAGGTGAACATGGCTTAGGAAACATTTCTGAGAGCCTGACCTCTCTCTTATCCAGTGTGGCCAGGAATGATCTCAAACCAGAAATGTCCTGGCTCTGGAGAGGTGGCACTGTTTGGCTGGGAATGGAGCCAAACCTTTGGCTTTTTCCCTTTGTCTGAAGTTCTCAGCCTCCAGGATGTGAAGCTTTCCCTGGCCCTTGGGTAGGAGAATGCAGGTTAGTCTTTCCATGTGGAGTCAGTATTTGTTGAACTGCTTTTCCAGGTTGGATTGATTGTTTTCCTATTAAAGGAGGAAAGAGAGGTAAATTAGGTCACTTTTTGGAAGGAGGTAGAATTGAATTATTGTTCTTAACTACTTCATGTCTATGCAAGCCCTATGTACGGGTTCTTGTGCATCAAATGAAGTAAAAAAAATAAATAGAAGGTCTGATTCCTGCTTCTCTGAACCCAAAATTTTAATGATAATGGATTTAAATTCAGCTGTTTGACTCATCATTTATGTACTTGTATAAGGATGGTACAGCCTGACAGCATCACTGGCTGGTAAGAAGTCAGAGTAAGTGTTCTAGCAGGGCTCAGGCGCCTTGACCACTATTGTAAAAAAAAAAACACCACCACAAAAATCAACCAACCAACCAACCAAAAAGGCTTTGGAAGTAAAAGTATCCCATGCAAACCAAGGAACTACCTTGATGACCCCAGGGCCAAGCCATTACTTTTCAGCTCAGGGTTAAAACTTCGTATTGTACATTTTCAGGACATAAAAAAATGCAATAGTAAGTTAGAGAGGTTAAAGTTAAGTAACTTCCTCTATTTTTATTTTCAGCTCTCCCAGCTATGATCTATTAAATTACATCTTGGTAGCACAGAGACAGTAACAGTGATTGCAAACCTCTGGCTCACAGGTGTTGAGTAACAACATGTCAGGGCCTGAGCTCTTCCTCTCTCCCCCACTGTTGCTGCCACATGAGCTATGAATATTATCCAGGGAGCAGCGGGAGAAGGATGGAGAGGTAGCACGGGGCCATGCAGAAGAGGGGAATCAGTCATGAAAAAGTTAACCATCACCACCCATTAACTGATTTCTCCTATATGCTCTTCTTTCCAGTGGGAGACAGAGACAATAATATTATATTATTACTGACAGTAACACCTGTGTTGGGATATACGCTTTGCTGACAGGAGCTGAAGTCTTTGAGGTATTTGCCATTGGGAGCTTGGTCCCATCCCTCCTGGTTTGTTTATTATTTGCAGCTCTGCAGCCTCGGTCTCTTGGCCAGCTGGCTTGTGTGGAAAGGGGATTCCTGGAAGAGCAGCGTGAGGCTGGCTCAGCCCTTGGGGGTTCATTACCATGTCCCCGATTATGCACTTGACACTGACACGCTGAGTGATGTAGGACCAGGCACTTGCTGTCTTTGCCTCCGTTTCCCTTTCTGTGAAATGTTGATGGTGCTGCTTACTTCACGAACTGCATGAAGCTGAGCCATTGCCAAGCTCTCTATGAGGCAGCACATAACATCAATTAGCTGTGTTGTACAGGCCTTATCTGAGAAAGGAAAAGGTTGTTTCGTCATTGTGGCACTGAGAATATTATGTTTCTCCATCCACCTTGAACGGCTAGCCTTGCAGGGGACAAGTGAGAATCAGTTGTGCACTTTGCCCTTCTGTGTTCAGATACAGAATCAACCTGGAAATATGGTGATTGTCAGCATTTATCATCTGACCTATCAAAAGATTAAAATGTCATGTGCTTTTATTGGTTGTCTTTGCTCTGGCTCCAGTATCCAACATTTTACTTTGCTTGCTTAATGGACTTGTAATAAAAAAAGAGCTAAAAATAAACTAATAATTCTCTTAGTTTGTTTTCTTAATGCTCACACTCTTAACCCATTACTTCTTAGTCTTCTCCAAATTTCTGTGAATTATACGCTGAGGATCAACTTCTGCTTCAGTTTGAAGTCAATTGCAAATTTCCCATAGACTTTAACAGAAACAGAAGATACCTCAATGCCTCACCAAAGCTTTTTAAAGATGAAGATTCTGTGTTCCTTCGAGAAGATGCTTTGGACTCTTCAGACTATGAGTTGATTCACTGAATACTCACTTCATGCACATGAGAAAAGGGAAAAAAACCCTTGACTCTTTCTTTCATGTTACTTGAACAGCAAAAAGCGCCTCATTTGTTTGTGATTTATACTAATTAAACAATGATCTTATGGATTACTATGTATTTTTCTCAACAGAGGAAAAGCATACAGGGTAATTTTGACAGTTGATTATTAACATCCTAGTTCCACCAGTATAATCTTAGCCAAAAAAACTTGCAGCATGGGATGGTGTTTCTTTGTTTAGCATTTTAGAGATGTCAGACAGCTATTTTTTGCACAGCCTACTGTGTGGCCTTGAAATCAAGTCTATAGCTGCATTACATTTGATAACAGGTTCCTAGAAACCAAGACCTTGACAACAGGCTGTCATTCATACCTTTTGCAGGGTGGGGTGAAGGTACGAAATCTGCTCATTATAAAAGAGCCAAACCACATTACTGGAGAGGATCACGTTACTGGACTTCATGCACTTGATGAATCTCTGGCCTTGTGTTTGCTTCATGATTGCCTCCAAGATGTGAAAGTGGAAACAGATTCAAGAGCTGTGAGGGCCCAAATTTCAGAAGATCAGGCCTCTGCGTGATGGAGTGCATGGAGAGCAATGCAGGAGGAAAAGGACCTGTTGGAAAGCCCATGTTTGTATCTTTCTTAACTTCTGCAATAATCACTGTATCGTCCTTTCTCAGTTGTTTCCTCATGATTCATTGATTCTCCTGCATCCAGGCTCAGAGATTTCATGGTTCCTGACAGCCCACCAGACTCCGAGGAAAGAAGGACCATATGTGTATGACGAAAAGGGTGAAAGCTTTATGCAATCAGCTCTATTTTCCCTTCCTTGTACAGGCACTTGCTTATCACTGTGGTTTTCCTGAAAGATCAAAAATAAAGTCTTCCTGGCTTTGGAGCAGTAAAAAGTAGTTTTTATTGCAGAAATGTGACACCATAGGTGTTAATGCAAGTCCCATTATTTTGGTTCTTTGACATAAAAGAACGGCACAGCTGCCTTGCCATATTTAATACTGCATTGTTACCAATATTGTGCGAAGGCTTCAGTACAAAGTGAGCTTAACAAGTAACAATGGCATCACACCAATAGCAATAATCCAAAGTAAATTACCTCTTCTCCCTTCCTTTGTTTGCCTTTGCATTTCTGTTCCAGGTAAGCTAGGAAATGCTCTAGGCCATGCATTTCTCTGAGGTGACTGCAATTCTTCAGTAGCAAGCATCTCTGCCCTTTAGCTGTGAACCACATGGTGCTTCAAACAAGACAGCAAACCACTAGGAATGTCAGCTGCATCCCAACCTACTGGGAATTTCAGATTTTTCTGAAGACAAAAATATTTTCCTTGGCTGATACTCTATAATAGTAAATAATAATGCTGTGCTTTTAAAATGTGTTTTTCTAACCTTGGAGTCTGAACACTGTATATCACATACTTTTAATTGAGTCTGCTATTGTTTGAAAAGGTTTGTGTTACCCTTAAGACTGAGGAAAAGCTATAATCCAAAGGAAAATGAATTCTCAGCCAATGCAATCCAGAATTCCTTGGCTTTATTGGTAGATGACTAGTCTTGTTTTCTTCAGCCCACCTATTTGACCATTACACAATGGGCAGATAGGGTGTTAGCACCTTTTAACAGATAATCACCTGGCTATCAAGAGTGCAAATGATTCAAGCTGAGCTGTTTTACTTTGCAATGCAGTGAATGAAGGTACCATAGCTTTATAACTCTGGCAGGTTTTTGAAGCAGATACGTGAAGGTGTGTATTCAGTGGCTTTGAACGTGTTGGGTCACTGTCTTTTTGGTCTTTTCTTTTTTCTTTTCTCTGTTCCATTTTCTTTTTTTTCTTTTCAGCTTTTTTTCTCTTTTATTTTTTCTTATTTATTCTTTCTGCTCTTTTCCTTTTTTTTTTTTTTTTTCTTCCTTTCCCCCTGTATTACTGTGGTTTTGTTTTCTTCAAGGTTATCTGTCTGGAAGCAAAACAAACACTGGCTTGCTTTCTTTCAAAGGAGGTTTTGGTTGAGGTAATAATAATACATTTGTGGTGAGCAGCAAGGGACCATCTGTTCACTGCTGAAAAAAATAGTCACAAAGTAAGCATATCAGTGAAGTGCACCGAAAAGGACAAAGCAAAGCCTCCAGAGCGCTTCTCTCAAGGCTATTATTTAAAGCTTTTGGGTTGCTTCAACCCCCATGCCTTTGAACAGAGCTTCTGAGGATGTCTGGGTTAAAGCTGCCCACTGTTTTACTTGAGTGACAGCCTATTTTCCCACTTCTGCAGCTCCTGGTCTGCAGGCAGGCAGATACAGACCAACCTTATATCACACGTGCAGGGACTCCAGCATACTGAGAGAGCTCTCGACTTGCACAGGTCCTCCAGACCCCTCATATTCATGTCTGCCATGAAATCAAAGGCAAATATTGCCTGAATGGCCTCCCCACAAGCTCTGCATGTTGACTATTTACAAGACATGCTCACTTCCAGTGTTAGGTGGTGAAACTTTCTGGGTACAATTGCCCTCTCTGCATGAAAGCGTATAGGCATGGATCCTAGGGAAAATGTTCTTTGTGTTTTCATTTCTTCTGCTTGGCAAGTGAGGGTTGCCTTTTGACAGAAGAACTGGGAAACTTGGCCCCTTCTGCAGTCTCCTAATGCTGGGGTTAAGGCACTGAAAGGATCCAGGAGAGAGGCAAGGAAGGCAACAAGAGCCATGCCTGCTCTGTCTCGGGAAGGTCCACGCTCAGGCTGTCTCCCTGGCAGTGCCTGCAAGGCAGTTCCTCAACCTGCGACGACTCTGCCACGGTGAGGTGGGACTTGCCACCTCTCGTGTGTGCAGTGGAAGAGGATGAGATGGGAAGACCTGACTGAGTCTGCTCAAGTTATTTCAGAGGATGCAGTCTCTGTAACATTGCTCAGGCTTTTCCACCGCTGCCTGCAGCCTGCTTATCACTGCGCTGACAGGCATTTTGATCCTAAGTGGAACTGCAACAAATTCGGGATGTGAGCTTGTCTGTTCCAGTGAGCTTAGAAGGTCCTGATCCCTTCATCACAAGAAATTTACAGAGCAACTGGAAAAAGTTCAGAGATGGGCAACAAAGATGATCAAAGGTACAGAAAAGCTCTGTATGAAGGATGACTGAGCTAGGACTTTTTCGTTTGGAAAGGAGATAATGGAGGAGGAGGTGATGGATTTACAAAAAATCTTGAGTGGCATGGAGAGAACGAGTAGACTGATTTTCTACTCTTTTGCAGTACAAGAGGTGGGAGGCATCAGATGAAGCTAATAAAACAGTAAGGCTCCAAAACAAACGTCTTCTCAGGCAGCTGACCTGCGGATCTCCTTGCCAAAGGATGGTGTGGTTGCTAAAGTTTTATATGGGTTCACGGACAGACTGGAGAATTTAATGGAAGAGTAATCCCCTGAGAGTACTAAATATATAGAAACCACAGCCTCATCAGGAAGTTCCTGTCCTGAAAATGGCTGGAAACTGGGAGAGTGTTACAGGGAGTTTTCATATATGCCTGTTAACTAGGCATCCGCTCTCAGCCATGGTGGGAAGCAGGGTATGGGCTAGAAGGACCTTCAATCTGACATTTTACAGATTTTCTTCTGGTCTTCACTGCAGTGAAAAGTCTGCAAAGCTGTAGAAACTGAGGGTAGGGTTTGCCTCACTTAACTTTAACCATCAGAAAGCAAAGGCTCTAGTCACTTAGCTCCCCCAGTAATCAGTGGCACAGAGGGCACATCGCCCACCCTAAGAGAGGTATCCAAGAGGATGGATGAATACCATGTCCAACCACCTTCTATTTCTGATTTCCCACAGGGTCTGGACAGCTGCCTAGGGTTAGATGATTACTTTATAACTTTAGTTAGTCTTACTTCAGTGAGACTGATCCTGATTAAAGCAGGTTTTAGCAGTAGGTTCAAGTCCTTTTACTGGAAGGTTTTAAACGCACAGTGCATTAAGGCTAACATTTGTTAGATGTGTGCTCTGACAAAAGCTCCTTGAGCATGACTGGGAATTTCTCTCTTCAAAGGTCAGTAGACTGTAGCAGCAAAACCAGTCAAGCTCTACCTGGGGTCTGAGGAAGCTTTATTTCAGAGTGTGGGACTGCTGACATTTCACTACGTATTTAGACGCTGCATCTGAAACTAATTGAAAGGAAGGTGACTGATAGCTGATAGACACAGATTGCTGGCTTGTGTTGTACTATCCAGAAACATTACATGACCATTCCCAGCTGTTGTTCCAGCATGGGGTACCACCAGCTGTCTCATCAAATCACACCACAGAATAAGAGCTCAGAAATCTTCCATATTGTCCTGCCACAAGAAAACAACTACCACTGATGAGGCCCCAACAACAAAAAAGAAAATCTTGAAAGCTAATTTTTTTGCTTCCTCTGATTACATTTTACCTTCCAGGAGGCAGATGTAAACACAGTCCAAGTTCATTCTAGCTTTGTAATTACCAGCCTTTGTTTTTGTAAATTTATCTAAACTGCTAACTTCATTTACACAACACTTGAATTACTCAGAAAATTCCTTCTCATCCAGACTTTTAATATGCAGTGTGACAGACCTTGGCACTGGTGGAGCAGTGTACCCTGCCTGCATTCTGTGGGTGCTTCTGTGGATATGTTAATCATTACAGCACAGCTTTCCAAAACAGATATTGCTGAATGTTATATACATATTAATTAAAGTGAAATACTTGTATTTTTTTATTATAAGTCTGTGTTTTGGTTCTGCCTTTTACAAGAGATTGTGGCATTCAAGACATAAAGTCAAATTTGTCCCAGAATTTAGATTTCATAGGGACAGACTTAGTAAAAGCCAAGTTTAGCAGAAATAGTCTCATTCTACTTTCCTTTTCTGAATTTGACTGGGTGTAACTGTTTAAATGAATAACCAGTATCTTAATAACACAAAGGCTACTATATTTGATCCCAGATATGAAACTGGCAGGAAATGGTTTACTATAAAATGCAGAAGTGAGAAATCTGCTTTCACCAGCTTCCCTGAGAAACAGGGACAAATCTTAAAAATGTACTTTAATTACTTTTGAATTTTAGAAGTGTCAGATGCTATTTGATAATTAGATATGGAAAATAATAATAAAATCTCTAGCTACTAATGCTTCTGGGTCTTAGAGTGTCATAAACCTGGAGTAATGCCAGTGAACATATCTAAATGCCATTGATATAGAGTTGGTGGAAGGCTAGAGTCAGATCTAAGACCTTTTTTACATTCTCTCTTTAACCTGGCCAGACCTTTACCTGCCATGGTCTTTGCTGTGCTTGCAAAGATCAGACATCAGTGCTTTTTATCTAGAGAATGAGAAGCAACAGTATCCTCAGGTAAAACGAGCTCTATTTAAACATTTTTGAAGGCTACACAGCGTGGGAGAAACTCAAAGTTTGAGCCAGCGTGGGTGGCTGGATACTCTGAATACTTTTATGGAGCTTTTAAAAAAGATGAGCTGACAGCATCTTACCTTACCTACTACCCTGAATGCTATTTCGTGCTGTCCTTGAGCAAGGCTTCCCTGGGGGAGGTAAGGCTTGTCAAGTGACTAAGAGCTAGCAGTATTTAGACATCTACCTCCCCTTCACTGCAGTTAAAATTAGGCACAGAAATGCCTTTGTGGATTTGGGCCTGGTGAGCAGTGAGATATGGCAGGGAATCAAAGTGACCTGCAGGAACAGCGTGGCGGCTGAGTGGCTGCAGCGGGTGTTTTGTGGCTATGCTGAAGGCGGACGTACCGAAGGAATTGTCTCTGCCTGCATGAGGGCTGTCCTCTTGCCCGTGCGGGAGCCCATGCTCACCTGAAATTGATGCTGACTTTCTAGGATGGCTGGGAATTACAGCTGACCAAATAATTTGTGCTAGCTGTCCCATCAGCTCTCTGAAGAAAGTGTTTTCTTAGAAGCACTTTTGGAAGTCCTCTGCAAATTTGTGGCGTGGCACTTTTTAGGAATATGCAAGAAGTGATGCTATGAGCAGCCAGACAAGGGTTGGACAGTGTACAAAGAGAGCTTCCAAGAAAGAAGGCTAATATCAACAAATATAGGTCAGATACACATAATCATTTATCTGCTCTGGCCATGCTAACAGTAAACCAGCTGCAAACATATGCAGATGACATGCTGAGTCTACTTCAAAGGCTTTTTACAAGTCCTTAGCTTGGACCCAAGTAGGGCAATGCGGGTGCCAAGATAGACACAGAAATCTTCCTTGGACAACCATTTCTTAGCCTGGCATTGCATCTCAATTACCTCCTTTCAGCAAAGGAGAGCTGCTAATAATTAGCTGGTTTCATCACCGTTATAATCAAGAAGCTAGGCTACAGGTCTTGTATGGTTATACTTAATTTTCAAGCCTAAAGGAAGGGAGAGAAGCTGGCGGGGGAGAAGGTGGGACATGGGTTTTAGCTGGAATAATCTGTGGGGCTGGGCAATTTAGCTAGAGGGCCATAAAATAGGCAGAGGAAGGATGAGGAAGCTACTTCTCATGCTCAGTAGCTGTTTTGGTTAACATGCTGGAAGTTTGCACAAGGGGCAGGCTGTCCCGCAGCCCTCACACAACCACCGTCCAAAGGCCACGCTGGGGGCGGAGAGGCAGGAGAAGGCACATGGAGCAGTTAAAGGCTGGCCTGCAAAGCCAGGAGCTGGGCAGCGCGGGAGCAAGCGACATGCCCGCTGCGAGGGCTGTGTCCCTGTTAAGGCTGCACAGAAACTGCAATCTCACTTTACAAACTTTCTGAGGGTTTGTCATGAGCCTTTTGCGGCAGTGACATGCACCCAGGCTCATACACACTGTGTATGACCTATGAATCAGCACTGACATGTTTTAGGCTTGATGAATTTTCTTTTTTCCAGACAGGTAAAAGATCTCTTGCAAACCTCTTTCAGCTGTAGTCCCAGTGTATTTTCCATACGGGATACAGCTACAGATTTATTCTCTTACCAGAGACAAAGGTGCCACAAGGGTTGTGTACAAAGACAGGTAGCAAATAGGGCTGATACTTCTGGACTGCAAATCCTAAAGAGATGTCATCACAAATACCTGTTGATTTTGGAAAATAATACTGTGCATGAATAAAACACTTCCTGGCATTGTGATTTTTCCAAAGTGCTGTGAGTTGAAAGTTGTTTTTCATTCAACAGCTACAGCTGTGACTCCAGCTGTCCCTTCAAAAAGTTAAGCTATTTGTTTCAGGAAGCCTCTCATCCAGAGAACTGCCCCTTCAAAGGGATTCACAGTCCCACATTATTGCCGTCCCCACCCCCTTTTGGGCTTCATTACGTATATGCTGATGAGCTGAGGGTGGTGCCAGGTGATAGATTGCTAGCAGGTGATAAATTGATAGATAACCAGCTCATTAGTTAAAAGGCTTGTAAGTAAAGTAGGGAAGAAAGGACAGTGGAGGAGATGGGCTTGGGGAGGAAAGTGCTGTTAGTGCAAGCTGATGAGAGCTCCTGTGGAATGTGATTAAAAAGAGTAAGTCTTAATCCAGCTGTATAGATGGATGTTGCGTGTAGTTAATGCTGCTTTTTGGAAGGGGTGGCTAGGCACTCCCCCCATGGCTGGAAGTTTTCCTTCTTTAGCTCCTTATACATGTGAACTTTGCTGCTTAAGAGCATATACATAGATTGCTGAGCTTCTGTGTATCCCTCTAAGGCTGCACTGTTATAATCTTAAAATGAATAGCAATGGTGTTTGCTATGGGGGGGAAAAAAGGTCCCTTTCTTGGGAAAGCAAGTGGTGGGTATTCTTTGGTTAATGCTGGCTCTCAGTGTGGCTTGAGATGTAGTTTGAAATGTAAGGCCATGCAGTTGTATGGCAGTGCCTCCTTGCACCTAAGTAAGGCTCTCCTTTGTGTTGAAGAAGCTATTAACTTTAGTCAGACTGCAGGGCGCACTGAGAGCGATCTTGCTTTCCTGTCCAAGATCAAGGCATCACATGTGGTTGCTACCTTTGAATTTTAGTAAAATCCCTGTAGATAAATGTTGTGGTTTCTGGTAGTATTTTTTAGTTTAGGAGTTCTCAAGACAGTAAATGCTTTCCAATATGTGCATTGGTTGGTAGAAGCTACCCCTCTGCCTTTGGTTAGCCAGAGCTCACCTTTAATGCCTATCAAAACTTAGTTCTTGAAAACTGGCCCCTGTGAGAAACACTTTTAATGAGCTGGACTTTCCTAAAATGAAGTAGGTGCAAATGAGTCAATCTAATTACTTCAACTTGAAGTAGCAGTTTTCCCATGTAGTCACTGAGCATTTTTTTCATGTCTAAAACCATTTCTGACAGAACTAGGAGGACTTGAAAATACTTCTGGTCAGTCAGGGCTGGCAGTCAGCGTGAAACTATCCGTGTGTTGGCTGGTATTGGAGTGACATTGGTCTCTTGCCATTGTTTTTGGCAACAGAAGTTACAAAGGCAAAAGAGACAATACTAGAGTCAGACACAGACTTATGGATCCCCTGTGGCTGTCTCCACACCTATGAAAAGAAAATACATTATATTAGTGATGACGCACCAACTTTAGGAGCTGTTCCAGGCCTTGTCCCTAGAGCATCCAAGGGAGATAAGAGTTAAGTATGTGCTCCAGGAAACAGAAGAGCAAACACACAAAGTATGTTAAGCCCAGGCAGCCAATCTGCAAGGATGCTGTGCACAGAATAAGCCTACCAGGAACTACAGCAGATATGTTGGGGCTTTCACGGTTTGTTCTGCAGTAGGAGATTAATATAGACTTCTGCATTTTGTCTACAATACAAGGCTTGGATCAGGTAACTGGCTACCTCTTTCTGCAGAGGTTCCTCACTGCAATGAGTGTAGCCTGGGGAGGAGTCTGTACTATCTGCAATGGACTATCACAAAATGGTCTAAGACACAGAAAACTACTCATGTCGTTATTGAAGCATTAGTACTTGACAGCAGATACTCTGTTAAAATCTGTGCATCAACAGCTCACTGGAGGAAGCAATGCTTACTCGCAAGCAAGTGGGTTTGAAGATCTATCACTACAAAATTTTGGCAACATTCACACGGTGAATATGTGGTTACACTGGTATTTTATGCCCAAAGTTACTTTAGTGCTGCAGGCAGCTGTATTCCAAATTATCTGGGCCTGGATAAGCATTGTAAGCGGTTAGTATTCTATTAATGTAAATTACAAAATACTTCTGAATATCTGTGCCTAGCAAGCACCATTGGTAGGGTGAGGGGGAAGTGGGACTGAGAACTTACAACATCAAACTTTCCAGGCAGTCTCTTCTATCATTCAGTAAAGGGTCACTACTGCTAATTTTCACTACCAGTGTCTACTTGTTAGTGGTGTACAACACCACCTTAAATCCCTTCTAAGACCTTTAAGTGACCTGCAGTTTGGAGGGAGGCTTTTTTTTTTTCTTCTTCTCCATTAGAACAATGGAGACAACTGGAAGGGGAGAAGCTAATAAAATACACAAGCTATTGGGGTCATCCAAGATCATCTTCAGCTGAAAATTAGAAGCAGGAACATCAGATTAAGAATGGGGTGAGAACTGTTGCTTTGAGGATGAGAGGACAAAAAAGGAGTTTCCAACCCATTCTGAAGTTTGCCAGCCCCTTGCTCAGTAGGGGAGCTTTCCTTAAAAATCTGGATTACATTGTGGGGCCACCCTCTAAACCAAGATACTTGTAGCAATACAGTCTGTGCTGTAAAGGTGGGAATAACAGTACATAGGAGGGATAGGAATAAATTCTCAATAGCAGAGGAGGTGGGGTCTTGCTCGAGGTTGTGTGAAACCCACAGTGGGGAAAGTCTCCATGTATGTCTACCTTTTGGTGAAAATACCATCTTAAGAATTTCCTGCTCTTTTCCCATCCACAGAGCCTTATTCAGCACCCCCGCCCCCCCCCCCCCCCCCCGCCCACCGCAGC
>NW_010973443.1:392192-414924 GCF_000737465.1 Haliaeetus leucocephalus | reverse complement strand
CCCGCACCCTCTTGCCCCCCCCCCCCCCCCCCCCCCCCCCCCTTGGCTGGGATGCACAGCTGTTTAGCAGGCCTTTAAAAATCCCTACCAAAAAAGCATAAACCAGCCCTGTGCCTGAGCTAATTAATGGTCCCTACCTATGTTAGCAAGGTACTACTTCTTCCAGTCCAAAGTCTCTGTGTGGAGCTCACACCCACCTCCCCAGCCTGGATCTAGCTTGGGGACTCAGGTATGGGGTTCCATCATATGGTGTAGATGAGCCTGGTTTATCCCATGTGCTGGCCGCATCTTTGACTACGGGAATCCCGACTGGCTCTGTAAGATCTGGCCCCTTTTTATTAAAGACACTCTGAATTATCCTGTCTTCATGTGCTTAAGGGTTCTCCTGACAGGATGACTTCATAGAGCATCATGTCCTTAAAACTTAGGTAAGTAGTAGGGACATATGAGGGTAGATTACCTATACCTGACCCTATAAATACATACATAATCCTGGGATTGGCAGCCTTGTGGATGGATATCCACGTAAGCCAGGCCTATCACTGGGGGTTATGAGTAGTCCATGAAAATAAAGCGAATCACAGCAGCAGGCGGTGATCCCACCCCTTAGGTTTCCTCAATGTAAAATATACATTCATTGTAATGTTTTTGGTGTTTTCATCAACAGTTCAGCTACCTGGGTGTCAGTTGGCTTAAATTTAAAATTTTTGTTGATAATTTGCATTTTGAGTGGATGTCACAATTTTTTTTATAATGAGATATCTACAAAAACTTGATATCATTAAAAATAGTGTCTGCAGAGAAGCCCCAACATGAAATTTGCTCAGGGTATTTCAAAGAAAACATAGTTATTGAAATAGCTGTTGATCCAAAACACTTCACATGTGGGAAAGCTTAGCTGAAGAAAGAACAGTTCATACACATAAAGATAGGATATCTATAAAAAATAGGCATATAACTCGACCATTTAAACTCCTAATCATGATTTTAAATAGTGAGCTCTAGCTCATTTCCTTTTCCCACTATTTCATCTGCGGATTTATGGGTATAAACTCTAGGAGAGAGATGCAGTTTGTGTGTGCTATCCTCCTTCATCTGCCCTTTTAAAAAGGCTCACACAAATGTGGTTCTCTTTTGGGATGGCACATTTTCATATGGTAGGAATAGTTTGTTTCCTTTTAAAGTATTTTTCTATTGTGGCTCTGTGTTTTAGAGAAGTGCCTTAAAAGTATGCTGTTGGCAGGACATGGCTAGCTTTTTCAGTATATTATTAGCTTATCAAGGCTGGAACTTGCTAGATAAACTCTATTGTAATGTATGCCTATATCGTGCCTCCGAGCCTTTTAAACGTACTGTAACTTAATGCTAACTATCAATAGTATAGTAGTTCCTGTACTTGGAATTTAAATGCTGGAAGATTTGGCTTTTTACTGGGTTCACTAGAAAGTTTTTAAGAATTACATGCCAGAACTTCATTTTTTCAATCAAGTTTAGGTTTTATTTTAAGAAGTCTATATTGACTTCATGCTGAGGTCTACGTGCACACGTGTGTGGGGAGCTCCATCCTGTGTGGCAGACCCCAGCGCCTTCCCTGCCCCAGGGTGAGAATCGTGGTGGATGTGTGGGTGCCTCACTCTGTGCAAAAGCTGCCCCTGACCTGCATGCAGATGAGCAACCATTGGTCTCCAATGCCACTTTGGCTTGCGATGCTGAAATAGAGCTGAGCAGGGGGTCCTGGCCCAGGAGCAGGTGGTTAGGGCCAGCTCTGGGGCACGATGGAGGTAAGGGTCTGGGAGGTGGCTGGATGCTGCATGGGAAGCTGGGAATGGCTGCTGATGATGGTAAAGTACCTTGCTGTGGCGTCACCTAAGTGAGGGATTTCCAAACCCATGTGTCCAGCACGAGGACGTGTTAATGGATCCTAGGATGTAATTAGCCTTACTGAATGGATCAAAGTGCTTATTTGCTACAGCCATGCTTAGCACAGTTTGAATATTTTATACCTTTCTGGTTCTAGTTTAGGCTGAGTTTTCTTATCTGCTTCCAGCTGGGTCACATGAGTGTAAACAGATCAGTTTGTCTCTAAGGATATGATTCCAGAAAACTGGGAGAGCCAGTCCAGTCCAAAACACCATCTGCAGAAATGAAGATTTTAACACTCATAGTAGGTTGACCAATCCTATACTGCTTCTGTTTCCTCTTTGCTGTTTTTCTTGGGTAAGCAGATAATTTTTCTGGAACAAAGTCTAATTTGTTGAACTGATTCTGACATTCCTGCAATGTTCCTCATTGGATCCCATTGAAACAAAACCAAAAAATTGTCTGTTCCAAAGTAATGCACAAAAATCAATGTGATTGAAGACTTAAACTTTAAGAAAGGATAGTTGTAAAATAATTCAGGTCCTTGAAAACCTTATCCTTGGACTTTCTTATTAATATTCTGCCAGAAGACTGCTAATAAACTGAGAACCACAAGTACTCATTGACTTCGCTTTTCAAGGGTTACACCTATGTGCTAGACACCTAGGCAGATTGCTGCCTAGATCTACAGCCAAAGCAAAACTGGCTGTAACTGCCATAAAAGCCACCCACGTCTCGATCAGCCCAGTTGATGTTTGTATTTCCTGTAGTTTGGTCAAGTGCCTGGCCTCAGCGATTTAGGTGCTCAGCAGATGACAGCTGAGTGCAGAGACAATGCTGGAAAATGTCAGCACTTGGAATAGGGACAAAGGGCAAGTTTGGGGTTTGGAAGCTGCTGGAGGTGCTGATGGCTGAAGATGGAGCAAGCACCAATTTCTGTGCTTTTCAGGTTTGTCTTTCAGGCAGCTGTAGGGTTTGTGCTACTTGTGAAGAAAAGCAGCAGACTGGTTCTGCCTCTTACTGGGAAAGGCACAGGAAGAGTCAATTATTGCCAGTCACTATACATAGAGGTGTGCAGCCATACCCTGTATTACTGTGGTGAAACTCACTGAAGCAATTAAACTTACTGACTGCAGATATACACCAACTGAGCACAGAGCCCCTGCCTTCAGGTGATAGGATCACAGTCTTCTGGATGACTACTACTCTCTATTTATCCTTGAGTAAGTAGGTCTTAATTTCTCTTCTGGATATAATGCATGACTAAGATTAGTGGGACATCCAATTAGTGCTTGGAGCACAGTCAAAATCATCTTCTCACTCCCTTACTTTGAATCCCACCTCTTTCTCCGCTTCTTTTCAAATGTCCACTCCCTACATTTCAGGGCCTCTGCTAGGCAGGCACGCTGTATGCATCAGATCTCTTCAGCATGCCAGCATGTCTATCCCCTTTTCTCAGCCATTAGCAACAGGATACCATCCATTTCTCTCATCCTGCTGCTGTTCCTCCCTTCAGTGCTGCCTTTTATAAAAATAACATACTCTCTGACCTTTCCCAAAGAAGTCTGCAGCCTGCTGTGTTTGTCTGTAGTTAGCTTGAAGTGCTCTGAAACAGCAGGGTCTGAGTCCTGGTTTTGAGTTGGATTTTTGGGGTGGGTTTTTTTTTCCTGGACACTCAGTACAGTGAGATTTATGTACAAACTGGGATATTAATGAGACTCATCTTAACTTCTTGACTGTAAAATTATTAACTTGCTTAGTGCCCTCAGTAATGTCACTCAAAAACAGGGAGCTCAGATACTGCCTTTGGGTTGATTCAGAGTGTTCAAAAAAAAAAAAGCAGGGTTTTTACTGTTACCACTGTGAGAACCATACATGCTGTATTTAGTTGTAGTTAAGAGATGTAATGCGAGGGTTTGGGCAACTACTTTGTGTGTTTTGGAAGACAGCCCTAGCAGGCAAACCTACAGACTGGAGATCTGGGAGTGCATCTGCTGTTGTGTCCCACCAGCTCAAACTGCTTGTTTGCTAATAGCAGAGACTTTTGTCTGGTGTAAAATGTTCAATTTTATTTTTATTCAGCCATTGCAGCCAAACTGTGATACCGTCGTGCACATTGTGTACTACCCTAGGCTTGTGCTTCCAAAGTCACTAAAAGACCTCTCTCCCAGTGAAATTCCCCCTAAAATCTGTTCCTTATTCTTCAGATAACCCTACTGCCATCTGTAGATTACTCACGAGTCATTTTATTGCTCAGTTTAAGTGAGGGTGGCAGACTCTGGCATCAGGCATATCTTTCTCCATACTGCATACAAAATGGAAAAGGCAGCGGATGCGTTTGAAGAGATGTGCTATTAATTTTATGTATGCGAAGGGGCTTGTTTCAGGCAGCGTTTGTGTTTCTTGGCAGCAGAGGACAAAGCGTGGGTGTGACAGCCGCCGGTGCAGGGGCTGAGGTTAAAGCTGCAGAGCTCGCTGTGGGCAGTGCCATCCCATCATGAGTTTCTGGGGGAACGGCATGGCATTAGTCAGCTGGGCTGCAGGTGCTTGAGCCTAAACAGATTCCTGGAGATAATTAAATAATTTAGTTACAACACATTTTTTTGATCTTTCTAGACAAATACAATACTAGGTCAAGCAGCTGGTGTTTAGTTTCCCTCTAGAGGTCTGTAGATCTTACTCTAAAAAGAGTAAGCATATTCTCAAATTTGTGTATGGAGACTGAGAATATGACTGAGGACCAAAGGTAAGAAGAGTGCACACCTGCACGGCTTTCTGAAGGAGGCTGTTCCTTGGTCCACTGATTAAGGCCATATAGTATGTATCAATGTGACAGAAGAACCAAACTCAAGTGGAAAGATATCCTGGGCAGAATCTAATTTTGTGTTGGTGGACATGTGGGGTGATCCGGATGATTTCAGTGAAAGACACTTAGGGACCAACAGAACTGAGATCAGGACATCAGCCATGAACTGCCTGTCTTTGCATCACTCCTCCTTCTGACTTTTAGTTGGCTTGGGGGGTTCTTGCTTTGATAGCACTGGTTTTTAGGCACAGAGAACCTGTCGGCAGGCCAGACCAACCCTTTCAAGCCAAGGGCAGTGCACCTCTGACGTGGCCAGCAGTGCTCTAGGGACACACCATGTGGTGGGACCTGGGGGACTGAACCTCCAGAATCTCCGTGATCTTTCCATAGAGCAGCAATGAAAACCACCTCACAGAAGTGCCACATTGAATGCTACAGTTTAGTAATTTTATGATGTTTTCATATGTTAAAGCATACTGCCTGTGTGCCCTAAGACTATTCGTAACAGAGGCACGGGGCAGTAACGCTCCCTTGTAGAGCGCTGGGGGGATTGCAGGTGTCAGGAGCAGGGAAGTCTGCCCACCCCTTGCCCTCACCCCCCGGAGCAGCCGAGTGAGGAGAGCCCTGTCCCTTCCCACAGCCCCTGCAGCATAGTGGGGCTGTGGCAATTCTCCTTCCCAGCACCACAATCCATCACTAGGAGGGCAAAGAGCAAGTCAGAGTGTTCTTCCTTGAGACAGGGTGCTTTTCCCAATGCACTGCTACCTGTCTGCACCGCACACGGAGCAACCTGTTTAGCTAGGCCAGATCTGACAACCCAAAGGAAAACATGATGTGCTGGTGTATCTCACCCCCAAATTTCTAGCAGCAAAGCAAGTGTCCTTAATAAGCAGCTAGCTCTAACCAGACATAAACACACAACACTGCTTGTGGTCTTTATCTTGCACTTAGGCAATATGAGATACAGTTTTTAAAAAGCCAACCAACCAACCCTGCAGCTAAAGCTGAGAAGCTTCCTGCTTATCCTGCCTAGAAGATGGCTGGTTTTCAGCAGTAATTTTCCAAGCCTTCAATCCATTTAGAAGCTTCAGACAGCGGATGCTTTCAGCACCCAATACACGTGCATGGTATTTTCGAGCAAACTGCTTGCTGATGAGTTAATGCATTACAAAAAGAGCTGTGTAACCAGAGCAACTCCATGCAGCAAGGCTTTCAAATGATCTGTACATGGAGAGAGACGTTGTGACCTGAGCTCTGGTGGCAGTGGCAGGGGGTGGAAAGATGTTGTGTGGTTTTCTGTGTTAAGTCCAGATTCTGACTAACCCCTGTGTGGGTGCTGGTATCCAATGCTGAGCTGTCCTCAGCTGGGTGCATCACATATCTCCTTTCCAGCCCCATGGGCTGGGGGAGGGAAGAGCACAGGACTGAGTGTAACTGGGATTAGGATTTGGCCCTTAAATGGCTTTATTAAAGTGTGAGACAATGATATTGTTGCCAGCCAGCCAAGCAGAGAAAGTACTGTAAGGTCATCACACTGAACACCTCCTCCATTTCAAAGCACAGAAAGGCCTTTGTGTTGGAAATCTCATTCTCCTGACCAAAATAGAAAATGGCATGGCAACCTCCCCTTTTTTGGTTCTTTTCAGGTGCTTACACATTACTTGTTATGAATAGATGTAGGAAATTTTGCTACATTATCTATAGACTTATTTTCACTAATCCATGCAGTTGTGGGCATATTGAAGTTCAGGATTGACCCCAGTGTTTCTATGGTTCTGGATTTTCCATCTGATGTGGTTTTGAAACATACTAGTAAGTCCTTGCAGAAATCTTTTGTTTCTAACCACAGCTCATGGATATTCTCCAGGCAGAATGGCAAAAGTTGTTCTGAACTTCCTCCTCCTGCTTTCTATTAAAGATTGGTTGATCCTTCTTCGTTTACCTTGCATTTGAGCTATGGTGTTGGGACAAATCTGTTCTATATACATATAATCAAGTCCTTTCACCAAACTTCCCCATGGCATGTTCCACCATAGATTAACAATGGCCACTTCAGGCACAACCCACATGTGGCAGCTGTGGGTAGCAAACAAGATGTTTAACATCTCCTACAGAGAGAATCACAGGACCAGCTGCAGTCTTATTAAGTCTCTTGTACTCTCCCATTCTGATTTTGTCCATTTAAATTCCCCTGAAGAGGGAGTATCAGCTTTCCAGAAGAGAAGAAACATTGACTACTTACTGAGCAACAGATGAAAGCTATCATTTTTAATCTTACAAATTTTTTTGACATTGGATGCTTACACTGGAAGAGACATTTTTCGCTACAAACTATTTCTGTTTTGCTTTGTAGAGCAAATGAAATGATTAAAGCAGGAGCTATTCCCAGTTTACAATCACTTCTTCAAGATGGTAATAATAACTGACCTCAGGTTAGTCTCTCTATAAATTATATTTGAAATCGTGTAAGTTGTGAACAAGCACAGCCAGACTGTCCTCCAAACATATTTTCCAAGAGAGAAAGTTACATCAGGTTTGAGCAAGACATGGAGTGATACTTGCTTTAGTTCTTAAATGCTGGTGCACTAAACTGAAATTAAAAGCTCGTATCCCATATGTGAGAAGTTTTGCTAGTCATTAACAAGAAAAGTATTATGATTAATCTGAGGCTTTTCTAAAGCCTTTTTTGGCAATTATGCTATGGAAGGGAGCAGCTGAAATAATAATAAAACTTTATACTTGCAGAGAACTTTCATCTGGGAATATCAAAATAATTTATAAGCCTAGTTAAGTCTATCTTGGTATTTTTCTAGGATACTGCTTTCCTGTGGCAATTGGTAAGCAAGTAATTTTATCCTGGTTTAGCAGAAGGGTGCAGTGGGGCACTGAGAGGGTAAACAACTTGTGCAGGGCCACTGCAGCAGATCACGGGGAGGTTAGCCAAGATTCATGTGCACAGAGGTGGGTTTTGCATTGCCCTACTCATGATGGGTTTGGGTTACTTTCTGATTTCTGATGGTAGTGAGTTTCTCACTGCCAAGAGCCTTTCCCCCATCAGTGCCAAGTATCCACATCCTAAGGCTCTGCCTCCAGGCGCTGGTAGCTGCTTGCCTCCCTCTTAATTTCATTCACCCCCAAGGATCACTCAGTAAGTCCCCTTCAGATGCCCAAGCTGCTCTCTTCCTCATGGCAGAAAACTGGGCTCTACAGCAGGCACTGCCCATCCTGAGTGAGAAGCCCAGCTGGGACATGGGGCATCCAAGTGACAGACTCCCAGAGAGCCACATTTACTGGGGAGGCAGAGATGCTGCAGCCACGAAGCATCTTCTTGTTCCTAAGCATCCCAAGGTACCTGGAGCAGAGCAATCCTTCAGTGAGAAGTGATGAAGGTCCACCTCATGATGCAAAGTCCGTAGCTGAGCACAAAGGATGAAATCTCCTGGCCAGTTGAATATGATACCACTTTACTACATCTGTGTTTAGGAGCACCCAAAAACATAGAGAGTCTGTCAGCCACTCAAGAGACAGATGCCTTCAAGATACAGGGAGCAGCTCTGATCTGTGAGATCTTCAGGTCTCATTCTTGAAACAAGCTGATCCCTTGCTCCAAACAGCTCATTTCTGTCTGGATCTGCAAATACATCTTCTTTAACAAGAAGATATTTTCAGAGGCTATAAATCAAACAACTCTTCCTCATTAAAGGAGGAATTCCCCATCTTTCAAGGCAGAGAGGTTGTAAAAGCACAAGGATACTCCTTGTGCTAGCCCCAGGTCTCTCTGAATGGTCTGGGCTGGATCTGAAGCAGAGTAAAAATTGTGTGCTCTAGAGAGAGAGATCTTCTTGTTGCTCATTTCTGCTGCCCATCTGAAATCTAACTGTGAAAACTCTAACTAACTGGGAAATCTAAACCTAGAATTTTATAACAAACCTTTAGGCAGGTGCCAATGTGTAGTCCTATGGACACTTGCAAGATGATTATGAACTCTACTTGTTCAGTTTTCTGTATCGGGCAGAAAGTGTTTAAAGGAACAAATCAAGGGGTGAAAAAAAAAAAAGAACTCTGCATTGTAGCTCATTGTCAGTCACACAAAAAGATTATTAGTTTTTTTGTCATAGGTGTCAATGTTTTAAAAAGCACCCTTTTCCTTTCTGGGATGCAGCATACAAGGCTTTAATTGTAGGCATATCGCAGATTTTTCACCCTGTGCTGTTCATTTTGTTTCACTCTCTCCCCTCTCCTTCAATGGTGCCTTCTTCCTACAGTTTATAGCTGAGACTTTCAGACAGGAGGCATGGTTTAGAGAGCATAGTGTAAGGCTCTGGAATCCTGACGCAGCATAGGAACAGTTCTGGGACACCAGCACCTTTGCAGGACCAACAAGCTAATTGTTCAGGTAGGGGGATGCTGAAAATAAGCACTTGCCTCTGAAAATCTGGATTTAGATCCCATACCCCAGTTATAATGGGTCTCAAAACAGAAAATACCTTTTGCTTTGCTGGAA
Organism: Haliaeetus leucocephalus; assembly: GCF_000737465.1. Taxonomy (NCBI): domain Eukaryota; kingdom Metazoa; phylum Chordata; class Aves; order Accipitriformes; family Accipitridae; genus Haliaeetus; species Haliaeetus leucocephalus. The sequence goes on along the minus strand of NW_010973443.1, from coordinate 405,754 downwards.
TGTACCACGCTGCTAATTCAAAACTCTGAAATGCCACTACTCCATCAAAGAAAGGGCAATCATGCATCTGCATAGCTTGTACTCAGGCACACTCAGGGCTTTTGTGTTTTGGTTTTTTTTTTTACTATTACCTTTATTTTGCCAGTGATTCTTTTCTATTAACGTGACTAGATGTGCAGATCCCGATGTCATTAATGGATTGTGTAAAACTGAAAATAGCAGGGGCCAAGCAGATCTACTGGCAATTTTGTTCGTTAATGAACTCCAACTTCAAATACACCCAGAGCAAACATATGTACATAAGTCTTAAAACCAGATCTGTTGAAGGGATTCCAGTCCGGGACATTTTATTAACCTCCACATAACTGATTGCAGTTCAGCTCCACACATGCTTTGATTTGTAACTGCTCAAAAAAAAAAAAAAAAAAAAAATCAACAGCGTGTGCATCTCAGATGCCTGGTTGAAATATTTTGTGAAAGTGAGGGATCAAAAGCAGGTCAGATGCCTCATTCTGTCTTGCTCAAACATGTTCAAAATCAGAATAATTCTTAGCATTTGGTCAACTTTATTAATGCTTTTTGTCTTGGTTTCTTAAGTCTCTGTAGAGAAACATAAAAATCTGTGATGTTTTATGAATTCAAGGACATTTTATTTAGTCACCTGTCTAGACGTGTACATGAACAAATTAATTGCTCATTACTTCAAGATGTGCATAAAATACTGACAAACCAACGTAGTGAAAAAAGTCCTTTTATTGGCTGTTACCTGTTTGAAGAGCATTAATAAGGTATGAAACTGAGATGTTAAGTTAGTAAAAGGAAAAATCTCATGCAAAATGAATAATGCAGAGGCTCACCTTCCAGTAGCTGAGACACAGGTTTTTGGTCTGATGGTTCACGTTTAGACTATCATTGTAGTTTGTTTTTTCTTCAACAGTTGATCGTGACAGTGAAGGACAGAAATCTCATCTTTGGAGTATTTACTAAGTTCCATTCTTTTAATGAGCATTCAGCCAATTTGCAAATAATTTTGCTGCTGTTGATCACAATTCTACAAGCTTCTTGAGTGCAGAATCTCTCTCCAGTGTGTGTGGAAATGTACCTTCAATAGGTACCTTTAATGGTCTTAAGAAACAGCTAATTAAAACCAGCTATTTTAAAATAAGCAATGTCACTTTAAATTGGAAAGCTTTCATATGTCTTTGATTCTGTTACCGTTAATTGTTTTCCCTTGAAATCTGCTATAATTTATGGGAAAACATTAGTCTGTTGTAGAATGACATGAAACTGGGATTTTGTAATCCTTCTGAGCACTATTAAAATGATTTCCCACAATTGTTATTTCCTTTAGGACGATGAAATGTCCTTATTATCATTGTGTCCCATATACATACCAGTTGTCTGTAATAACTTGGCTGGTTGGCAATCAATGCCTTTTATGGGAATTTTTTTGTTGTTTAGCTGTAGTCTCACCTTTCACATGGATGATAGGTCTCAACCATATTTTTGACCAATGTGTATTTCTGTTTATACATATATATGCATACCTGTTGGGCTAATTTTTATTTTGATGATCATCGAATCTGTGGCAAGACTAACTACTTTCACTGTTTCCTTTGAATATTTTGAAAGTTTATGGTACTTCAAAAGTGGCTAACATTTGGTTTCTGTTTGGGATGAAGTTCTGAGCCAACTTTTTTTTTTTCTCTTTTCCCCCTCCCTCATCCCCCAACCTGCCTGCCTAATATCTGAGCAATTTAACTGTGTGATTAATGTAAAATAAAGATCAACCAGGCTTTCACTCTCTGTAAGATGAATGATACTCCAAACACAATGTAGTTGAAAAGCCTTTCTCTTCATGTGTTTTTTTTTTTTTTTCTAAGCACGCTGGATGATCAGTACGAGAGGGACTTGGGAGACTAACTTTGTGTTCCCTGAAAGATCCTAGTGTGATGATAATGTTATTTTTAGGGCATTGTTATTGATATTGGCTAGCATTACTCAGAGCCTTTAATCAAAAGGAAGAAGTGATAAAGACATCTTTATGATACACCCTTATGCGATAAGCATGAGAAATATGGAAAAAGATTAAAGACCTACTATCTTGGCCTCGGAGAAAGGGTCTTTGTCCTGTTAAAAATAAAGCTGACCAGATGTGCTCATTTAGGCATGGCAGCCCTCATTTTCTCATTGAACTCATCCCTGGTTAGACTTTTAAAATCAAAACCTTAATTTTGACTCTTGTCTTTGAGCTGCCATAATGCTTGTTACACTGCTCTGTGATCGAGCTATGCAAGGCACTTCAGCTTGTGCCTTTTTTCTGCACCTGAATAGTCAAAACAAGCTGACAATTAAATATGTGCTTCAATTCCTCACTGAATCAGGGCATCAAGTGACAAGGTTTGTCCCTTGCTGACCTGTTCCTGTGCATGAACCTCTTCATAGTTGTATTGCAGCGAGGCAGGCTGACAAAGAACCAAACAGTTGTAGGTGCAATTGTCCTAATAGGAATTACTCAACCTGCACATCTATTGCTCTGAAAGTGCCTAAAGATATTAAAAAAAAAAAAAAAGTAAAATACCAACCTGGCCCCTTGCCCCTGCAGCACACACCCATTGGGACTGCACACGCTTGCCTCTGTCTGAGGATGAGCTTTGTCAGAAGCAATGGCATCTGGCAGGAAGGATTCTGCATTTACAAATTAAAGGTTCACGCAGTTAACCAAGCTCTTCTACTTCAGCTTGTGGGAGCATTTTTTCATTTGATTTTACAGTTTAGAATGGTCTGAATGTATCACCCTGCAGGACTGAGAGGTTAAATTTGTGAGTGGGATTTTAACAGAAATATTTGCATACAGCTGTGTGCTCTGGAATGGAGAAGTATTTTCCACTTGCTCAGGCAGCTGCCTGTGTAGGTTTCTAGTTTAAAGCATGGAGGAGAAACAGGAAAGCTCTAAGAACTACATGTCAGGACAGCAAGAAGCTTCTGGATGTATCCTAAAATAAGACCTTCGGTTATGTACCAAGCACTTATTCCATCATTGTGACTCCATTAACTTCCCACTTAGTGAATTCCCATCCCCTTCTGCATTTTTGCAGCAGAACCACAACTCTAGGAGAATATATATTATTAATTTAAGTGTTGTTTCCCTGTTTTCTTTATGCAGCCATTGTCTGCTTTTGAATTCTCTTTAGGGGAAGTAAGTCTATCTTTCAGATGCCTTTTTCCATAGGGTATAACTGTTCTTTCTTGTCTATCTGGAAACACTACCGGCTTTTTCTGGGAAAGCGTAATGGAAGAAGAGTTGTTTGGGCTTTACAAGTTCTTAAAAAATAATTTGATTACCATTAAGTGGAAACAGTCTTAATGCTTTCCTATCCTAGATGGGAGCTATCAGTGTTGACAGAAAAGCTCCGGGAGGTGGAGAAAATAGTAAGTAGTCTTCCAAAGTGAAGGATTATATATGCATCCAAGCATCTAGCAGTTTAGGTACTAATAGTTTATCTTCAAATCAATAGGAAAAGCCACACGGCAATATTATACTACCTGCTGAAATCCTCTTCCATTCTTTAAGATTATGACCCAGGATTATGGAGAAGAGAGACAGGGAGATCATTTTATAAAATCCTTCAGTGGTACTTCACATTCATCGTTCCCAGATGATGGCGGAGGAGCCAGTGGTGATCTGGGATGCCATGGCCCATGGATCATCCTGTGAATCAGCACTGCAAGGGCTCCACTGGTGTGCTTCAGATCCCCTCCTGTCTCCCCAGTTGTGGTGCAGTGCCACAGCCCTTTACCTACACTGGGACCTGCTGTGCAAAATGCATCCTTTGATGCATGGCAGGTTGCTTGGTGGGCTGTGCCCCAGGCTGCACCTCTGCATGATGGTTTGCAAGGGGAAAAAGGCACGTGTAGAGCCATCACGTACCTACATCCAGTAATTGGCCTGACTTCTTCAGACCCTTGTATTGTTAGGAAGTGGGGTGAGTAAAGATGAATGATATCTTCAGTGGTCATTAAAGTGCAGCAGAAACCTCTGAGGGGGCAGGTGAACATTGTCTGGCTTCTGCTGCCTAATGAGCCTTTTCCTGGAGAGTGTCAAGCTGAATTTGTCTCTTTGTTTAAACATTGGCTTTCAATTTATTACTTAAGGGACCCAGCCTTAAACTGGAGATGGGTCATTATATGCCCTTTTTAATGGTAAACTGAACTGTGCACACAAACATGTCAGAAACAGCTGAGGGTAAAATGCTTTCCAGTCCTCTGGCAGGACATCACTTTATGTTGGTGTCACTTGATTAACATAAACTGTCAGCAATCATGGCAATTAGAGAAAAGTGCAACTTTATTACCTGGAAACTCAGCAAGACAGTTGTTATTGCTTTGGTATGGCAGTAGGATGGAGAAATGATGGCTCTGGAACCATGACGCCCAGTGCTGCGTGCTGTGTTAGCACCAAACGGAAAGCCTGTTTCCATCCCCCAGCATTTGGAGCAGAGGGGCTCAGGCCTCCTTGGCCACATACTATTTTCAGACAGCCAGTAGACATCCTCCAGAAATGTCCAGGCATGGCTCCTGTGTCATCTGGAGACACAGCTGTGCTATTTCCAGGTGCTGGTAGGCTTCCTTAGTACTCGAGATATCAGTAGGCAATAATGTAAATCTATCCAGTAGTTTTTCCTCTTTGTAGGGTCTGCATCTCTCATTAATTTTTGTTGGCTGCAGAATATTCTGAATACCTAGTAGTGGATTAAGCCCACATAAATAAGTATGATCCTCTTGGTTTACAATCTAAGCAGTGTCCCCCAGGTAATCCTTTGGTTTTTTTCTCCATCACTTGGTGAAATGGAGCCACATGTACCTACCTGAAGGAAACCATGTGGGAATAAAAGCATCCAAATATCTAAACATGCTGCTGTTAGACCATGCAGATTGGGGGTGAAGAACCTAAATAAACCTCATTTACTGTATATAACAGACTGCATATATTACTGTGTGCATTCAGCATTTCCCAACAGTTATGGGTTTTCTGGCTGATAGACAATTTCCTTTGTCATATAAGTGATTGCAATAGATGATCAAGACTAAGCTGTGCTGGCAGTTTCATTCAGTGCTGGGATGTTTCTTCTGATGTGTAACTATCTCCCAGAAGTGAGCCTTTATGCTTATCTAAGTCACAGCTATGATTTCTCCCTGCTCTGCTGCCCCCCCCCCCCCCATCTTTAAAAGTAATTTTACTTCTTGAGCATATGTGAGAGTGATACCATTCTGCAGTCAGAAATGTTTGAGGATTGGGTTTTTCTTCAGCCTCCTTATATTTACTTGTTTGTTTCTTTATAACATCATGTTTCTGCTTCAAAATATGTTTGGCTACACAGGAAGAGTATCCATTGCAATTTATTCTTCCTGACCTTTTGTGAATCTAAAATAAACTGCTTTTTGGAAAGAAACCAGAGGCTCTCCTCTCCATTCCCTTCAAACAAATCTGACCTTACAGTTGTTTCTCGTGGAGACAGCAGAAGCTTCTCTTTGAGTCAGTGAAAAGGAAGCAGGAAAGGGTAAAATTTTCCTATGCTGATCTTACTCTTTTTTTTTTTTTTTTTAAGTATTCAGATATTCTTTAAAGGATACTGGATTTTTCAGACCTTTTCTCCTATTGACTGGGCTGCTTTGCCTGTCATGCACTCAACTTTTCGTTGCTTTAACTGAGTATCTGGCTTCCCCCTGCCAAGCCCCGTACATACGTTCACTCTCCTGGAGCCCCGACACAGCTGCTGCTGTTCCCTCTAATGCGTAGCCAGATGGGATGAGAAGTTGTGCAGAGGTTGCGCTGAACTGATGAAGTAAGCGACTGCAAGCCCCTCATACAGCCCTTGTGTGAATTTGGGGGGATATTCTCCCAGCTGGAGGGGTCATGAACTGGGAGTCCAGCCGCGAGTACTGGAGAGCAAAAGCGGAGTAGGGCGTTGCGGATGAGGGTGCAACGCCTGGGCACGTTTATGGTCCTGGCGGTCACAGTGAGGCACGTCCCAAACACAGCATCAGCTTGCAGCTGATGCTGATCACGTGGGTTGCTGGAGCATGGAGATTCCAATGGTGTCCGTATAGGCCTAGAAGTCCAAGACAAGCTCTGGTGTCTTCTCTTGCGCATCCGATCTCGGCTCTGGCTTTTCTCAGGGAGTGCTCAGCTCGGTCTAGGAGAGAAAGTCGGCTGACTTGGATACATAACTTTTTGCATTTTCAGACTGGGGGGTGTGTGTTTGGAAGAAGTATGACAAGCTCTGGCGGGCAATGACCATGAAGTTCTCAGTCTTACCTATGTGCATCTGTCTTATCCAAGTTTGAGGCTTCAGATTGTGCAAAGTACTTTAAAATCACTCTCTAAAATGAATAAGTAATGAACCGTCCTGCGCATTGTTGGGGAAAACAATGCTGTTGGAGGACATCAGGAAAGGTTCCTTTCTGACAATTATTTTTAACAAAGTGATACAATTTAGCTGAAAGTTGGGGAACAGCTGGGGGCAAGGGGAGAAACATCCCTCCCTTTGGTTAACCTTGCTCAGGAAATGTGAATCACTGAACTAAATAAAGTTTGTAAAAGATGCTTTGAAAATACTGTGCTACACCCTATAATTCAGCCAAGAATGAAGGAGGAGGGAAAAGAAAACATCAAAAGTCCTTGCTTCTTTTTATATTGTTTCCTGGCACATTTCTGTTTCTTCCCTGCCCCCCCCCCACCCCGCCCCAATCTTCTTTCTGGTTTGGTTTTGTTTTGTCTTTTTGTTTTTTCTCTTTTTTTTAAAAATCCTTTTCATTTTGTGAAGCGGGTACCATAACCTTAACAACCTTGTTGTCTACAGACAACAACAATGATGAGAAATGCCAAGGGAGAAGGGAGTCCTGTTGGGATCAGAGGACAACAAAGACAGTTTTTTAACATTTTTATTAGGACCTCATGATGTACACATGAAAAATTAATTTCAGAACATGAACTGCTCTTCAGATGGCGCCGTTTAAATCTGGAGGATGTTAACATTCCTGCTGCATGACAAAGGTCCGCCACCCCCTGTGTTGATACTCATCCTGCTCAAAGGGGCAATAACATCTAAGGATGAACAGAGGCCATGGCACCAAATCCTGCTTGAAGGCTACTTTCACAGATTTATCTCGGGATTTTCTAGCATTCCTTGTCAGGGTCAGTTTGCCCTTGAGGGCTAGGCTGCATGGCTCTAGCTCCTTGCAGGGCTCCAGTTGTTTCATCATTTGCACACACTTGGATGTATGCTTTGGCAGAGAGGATAATTAGTGGTAGAGGAGGACAGGCAACAGGAAAGTGCCTGCCCCAAAAGTACGGAAACGGGGGTTTCAGCACTGTTTTAGCAACCACTGTTGTAGTCAGGTGACATCGTGGGGAAAAGGCATAACCTGTTTGTATGGACAAATCCATGCATGGGTCCCCCCATGCTGGCATGGCACTGGGAGCCGGCAGTGGCACAGGGTGGCCAGGTGACGGTGGGCAGTGGGAGGCACTGGGCTTGCAGCCGCAGCGGTGCACTCCCCCAGCCCTTGGGGCAGCAGGCTGTGAAACACATCCCTGCAGCATCTGCCTGGCATTCGGTCTTCCTTCCTAAAAAACCATACTGCTGGATGGACTGCGGCTGCTCTGCCCTTTCTCTGGCCCTGACGTATGCCTTGTGGGCAGCTCGGAGGGGCTGGGACCTGGGGGTAAGCAGCCGCCCGGGCTTGGTGGAGAGGTGGCAGCTCTTGTGCTGCTGGAGAGGCACTGGCAGAGTAGAACGGGGCCACGAACCTGGCTTGTCGTCCGCTTTTCCATCTCTGCTTTGCTGCTTAACCCCTTGCCCCTCCTCATAAAAACAAACACGCGCAGCCTGACTTCCAGGTGCTTTTGCTGGTTAAATGCCCACGGCAGCAGACACTGCCTGGGGAGGGCTGGGGCCGTCTGCGGGCTGTGGAGGAAAGGGGGCTTTCTCCCCAGGCTGCCGAGCTCTGCAGCCACTATTTAGCCCGAGGACTGGACTAGCACAGATGTGGCTCAGGCGTTCCCTACAGAGCAGTAATGACCTTTGGATCTGTAGCTCCACTGTCCCCAGTCCTGGTGCTTTCCCATCTGGTTCCTGCTATTCCCATAAATCCCTGCTGGCTGTTTAATAGCAAGCGGGACATTTCAATGAAGCTGAGGTCACTTTGACTTGCCAAATGTTGCTGCTTCTAAACTGGAACCAGACTGAGCCGAGGGCAGCATTTGTGCTGGGGGGAGCTGTGACAAAGTGTCCTATGACTCCTCATCAGACGTTGATTGTGAGCCCGCAGCCTGAGCTCAAGATTTGCTTTGTGTGAGGGTCAGTCTCTGGAGCACTTTTATGAACATGTTGCTGAGTGGACTGTCTTTTCTTTAGACATGGGTTTTATGCCAAAATCCTTAAATAACTGGGTTTTTTTGTGTTTGTATGTACATGCCATTTGTGTATACCTGAAGTTGCCCAATGTGCCCAGCCTTTGAATTACCCTGTCCCTGTGAGGAATACGCACAAGCACCCAGTAGCCCATCACGAGCGAAGAAATTTCTATATATCATTAAGGTCAGTGAAAGCTGGAAACAGATGATTTCTGACAACCACTTGGCTTGCAGACCTGTCAGTAGCACCAAGGCTCAGTGGCCAGTCAAGTGCTACTGAAACACCCCCCAGCCTGGCTCACGGTGCTGTCTCCGAGCACAGCCTTCCATCGTGAGAGCTGCCTCAGAGACTGCTGCACAGCAGGGCTCTGCTTCTGGTCTGAGGATGGGAGACTTTAAGCTGCTCTTCCGTACAAAGCTTGGGTGCCCTGCAGAAGAAGGGATTATGTTGTCCTTACCCACCCACCTTTTTTTTTTTTTCTTTTCCTTTCCTCCTAAGAAAGGAACAGAGAGAAAGTTTGTGGGGGCATAGTGTTTGCTGATCTTGTGCAAAGCATGGTGACAAGTGGCAGCTGGAGAAGCATGACAAGGCATGTAAACTTAAGCTAATGGAAACCTATGTGCCAATGGACTGTTTATTCAGGCCTGTCACTGTCAAGAGAGACCCCTTTACAAGACAGGTATTGTTTGTAGTAACAAGTGCACCATGAAGGGGAATGTAGCTTTGAATTCTATGAAATTGCCTCTTTAAAACAAATTAAAAAAAAAAAAATCCTTAGCCCATCTTTACATGGAATACGGGTGGTATGTAAACACCTGCTTATATGTCTGCATAATTTGGGTTTAATCAGTCTATTTTTCATAAATCAAGCTCCCTCTTAATTGCATTCTTCTCATTGGTACTGTTGAACCCATGTTACTGTCCCAAGCGTATGAATCAAGTTTGTCACCTTGAAGCTGTATCCTTTGATACCACTGACTGAAGCAGGATCAAAAAAAGAAACCAACAGTGGTGTCCAAATGTTTTCTCTCTGCAGAACAAAAGGAAAGATTGTTTCTTGAGCAGAATGTCACCCTTAGTATCCTGGCTTTTCAGCAAAATGTCTCTCAGCTAAGCAAATAGTGAGAGTTCATTTTGAACAAAATTCACTGTTTTGCAGCCATTTAGACAAAATCCATACAAATACTTAAACATGGCATAAACAAAGCACTAAATCTTGTGTCAATGCTGAATCGGGATGCACTGTATCCACTCCGTAGAAGTAGGAGAGAAATATCCAAGGAGTTTTGCAGATCTTCGAATGAATTTATGACACACCATTTTGCTCTTTTTAAAAAATAAAAACATTCTACAGCTGTAGAGTTCTGCTGAGCCCATGGACCTATATGGATACTGGTGAAATGGATACTAGTTGATTGAGACTGAGAGCTCAGTGAACCTGAAATAGGACTAGATTCTTAATATGGGTAAAAAGCTTCATCCACATTAGGCAATTTAAAATAGCACTCAAGGTTTGGCTATCGGATCTCCTGAGTTGCATCATAGAGAAATAAGTGTGTGATGGCACACACTGTAAATTCGGGATCAGTCTGTTTCTGACTTCACTCTGGCTTTCTGAGACAGAAATTTCATCGTGCCTCAGTTTCTTCTACTTTAAAAAACACCACGCTCAACAGTGCCTTCTGCAAAAAGATACTGTGAAATTTAATTGCCTGTAAAACTCTTGGAGATCTTTTGGAGAGATCTCTTCAGAGATATGTGTCTGTGCAAGGAAGCAAGTATAGGTTTAAATGATGAACATTGCCATGCAGTGAGTTTTGACCTGGGAGAGAGGAGTCCTGCCACGAACGCTGTCTCTTGTTCCTTGGCTCGCTGGGTCTTCTGCAGCGATGGCTGCAGTGCCAGGCTGTCAGTAGGGCTCCCTGCCCAGTCCGGGTGGAGCTGATTGAGGGACAGGCCTGGATGTGCTTGGGGTATGCTGGCTCACCAGCCAGACCCCTCCCCAATGTTACTTAATTCCCAGAGCTGCAGCAGAAGCTATGGGAAGGCAGTCCTGCAGTCTGCTGTCGGAGATAAAGTTTTAAGCTCTCCTGTTTTCCTTGGCACTCTGGCTGGCTGGGCGCACAGGGAACGTGTTCGAGTCATTTATGCATGTGGCATTTCTGTGCAGCCTTCAGACGACCCTGCTTACCAGCCTCTGCTCTCCGGTTCACCAGAAACAGCATTGAATTTGTGAGCCTCTTGGGAGCTTAACTCGCTGTTATTTGGAAAAATGTCTGCTTCTGGTCTTAAGGTCTTCTTCATAGCAAAGCTTTGATGGTTGGCTGTTGAAGTCTTTGCAAAGCAATCTAAGAGGTAAAATGTAAGCAGCTGCTCCTGGAAATAAGTGGAAATGGAAAGAAAAGGTATATTTGAGTAGATTGGGGACAGAATGTGCAAAGCAGTTTAAGCCAGAGCAATAGTGATCAGTGGATGGTGGAAGATTTGCTCTCAAGTGTTTCCATTTTTCTCTATCAGCTCGAGAAGTGAGCGAATTGCTGGCATTTGGTTCAGGAATTATACGCCCAGACCTCTGCAGGCAGTGACAAACTCTCAGAAGTTACCAACACCAGAATTCAAACTCTACCACTTGCGTCTGTGCTTAAATACTGTGCTTGCTAGCAAAGCGCTTGACAAAGTTTCCTGGCCAGTGTAGACAGTAATTAATTGGTTTATACATGTTTATGCTGGACAGAAACTAACCCCGTGTTAGTAAGAACCATACACAAAAATGGTTTTGGCAGAGTCTGGACTCAAAGAATCCTGGCTGGAAAGACTGTACCTTAAGTCACACAAAACATGTAGTTTCCTTTTGCTTTCATTAGGAGGTATATTTGAATTTTTGCAATGGAGTATGTTGCAGAGATCCCCTGCTGCCCATGACTAGGAGCTCTGGATCCGTAAGCAGCACAAACGTTTCAGCATCGCTCCCTGCCTGAGCCAGCCGTGCTGCCCTGATGCAGGGTGGGCTGTCAGTGTGCGTTGTCCCCTGCATGAGGCTACAAGGGCTTTGTGCCTCCGCATGGCCCGGTGATGGAGGGACAGGCAAACCTCACTTGAGGGCCTGGCCGCGGCGCTCAGTTGTGCTGTGGAGATGTAAGCACAGCCCTAACTCCCTACTCTCACTCTGCAGCACTTCTTAAGCTGCTTTGCCAGTCTGGAAGGGTAGGACATTGCAAGGCACCTTCAATAACAAAAGCACATCGCTACTGAGAGCCCAGTTTTATTAAGAACATTTGGAATTCCCGGGCTAAAACCAGATGTGCTTTTCTAAAGGTGCTTCTGCTGAAAGGTTAATTTTGTATTAGTTACCGTGCAGGAGAGAAATGATGTCATCAGTGTACAGCAAGTCATTTGTCTCTTAGAAGGGTTAAGGCAAAGAAAACTGTGAGTCATTAGAAAGTAATTCCCTTATTTAAAGCACACATGAAACAGGAGTCCGGATGGCAAAGGAACAAAGCCTCATTCTTTCATGTGCATTTGCCGAACGCCTTGGTGTCTTAGATAAAGAATAAGTATCTACTAGTGGATTAACATTATGAAAAAGTCAGGATTAAAAAAAAAAAAAAATTCTCAGCGAGGCTGTGTAATTGAAGCTCCATAGCAGTTCAAAAGCTTAGGCCAGTAAGCTCCTGGCCACCAGCTAATTCATGTATTTTATGACAAGAAGGCAGAATGCTAATCATCAGGGCAACATCTGGAGGGGGAGCACGAGAGGGACGCATGGATATTCAGTGACAACCATCCGTACTTCAGAGGTAGTACAGAGGGCTATTAATGCACTCCCTTGCCCTGTCTGAGAGTGCTGACCTCAGTTCTAATCCTGCCCCTCCAGGGTACTTAATTTCCAGCATTGCTCAACCCAGTCAGGCCTGTTTAACAATTTCTTTTCTGAGTTAGTCTCTTTGAAGAGGCCCTATTTTCTGTTCAGTGACATGAAAGAGATACTGATGTTGATTATCAAAGGCATGTGCTCCAAACCACCAAGCATCTAATGCCCAAGGGAGGTAATATTATCTCTGCCTTCAACTTTTACATCCTCCTGCCAAGAAAGATGTGGTGGTTAACTAGCACATCTTTTTTGCTTCCTACTAATTTTACATGAGCTATTAATCAGAGGGGAAAATTAACTAATTCTTCAGCTTGTAGGTCATGCTAGGGCAGCACTCTCATCTAGATTAAAAGGACTGCAGACTGCTATACCTTGCAGCAAGACAGGTTTACGTATGATCTTTTCACTGTATTGTACCAAGGAAGTTTCACTGTGTTTTCTCAAAGTCTGTGCCCAGCGACTGCAAACCTTAGCCCAACGGTGCGGCTGGAGGGCTGGGTACCCCCACGTACTCCTGCCTCTAGGAGGAGTCTGCTCCACCTACCAGCTGCCGGGGCAAAGATCGGTCAACATCTGCCCGTTCACATTGAAGGACAGAAGCTCTGCTGAAGAAAGAGCTCTTGGGCATTCCACTTTTGATGATGAGGGAAGCCTTGTCTACCAAGCAATCATCGTTGCTTGAGCTTTTAACCCAGAAATCCTTGAAATGACACTGAGGGCAGGTGGAACTCAGAGGTAAAAAAAAAAGGGGGGGGGGGGGGGGGAGAAGTAATTCCTGTCTTAAATGAAACTATTGCTCGGGGTTTCTTTCTGTAAGGTTTCCCTACTCATCAGCTGAGGAAATTAATCCGATTCAGGGCTGCAGAGAGAGTTGTGGCTCAGCTTAATTGCATAAAGCAGTGACAATTGGCACCACTGCTGAAACTCATCTCCTGAAGCCCGGATGATTGTACATGTGCAACAGCTGGTCCTCTGAGGCAGTGAATCAAGTGTTGTTCTATCATATGAGCTTTGCTGTACAACACCAATCATACTGGGCATGCACAATATATATTGTTCTTCATACTGTAGATTCTGCAGTCTAGACTCAATGGCTCAAGAGGTCTCCTACAGCTTTGTGTCAGTTAAGATTACACAAAAGGAGAGAGTTTCTTCTTGAGATGGGAATTGAATCCTAATCTCCTCACCTTGTGCTTCTCTGCAGGACTTCCCCCCCCCCCCCCCCCCCCCTCCGCCTCTTCTTTCCTGACATCTGCAACCACAAAACAAGA